>NW_026683713.1:786266-811266 GCF_030247195.1 Topomyia yanbarensis | reverse complement strand
GGCAAATAGCCCCCCGTTAGCCAGCAACTAGCCCTTTTTGACTGGGAAGACTTGCATCGTGCATAATTTAAAATTTCTTTTGCTAGGCTTATGGCGATTTCGCCTGAACCTGAAAGGTTCTAACCCCAACCACTGTCAGTTCATACATTGTGACAGCAGTTGGGAACTGACTCAGTTTCGCCTCAAACAAAAACCACATTAATGACAATAATTTCCAAAACTGACTGTCATCGAGAGGCTTCAGTCAAACTGAGTGAACAAAGGAGCGAAAAGACAGAACTTTTTTTTACGAAGGCACTCACATAGTATGACTGACACTATAGGTTGCTGTCACAGTGTGAGAACTTACACGGAAAGAGAGTCGATTGTGAGTATTTGCGACCGTGTAGGAAGGTTTTCTGTTTACGGCTACCCAATGCAGCACTGACTTTATAGTGTAGATCACCAACAAATGGCAAAAACTATATTTTTTATATCTTGCAATATTTACTCAAAAAATTGTTTATTTTTAGTAAATATATATATATATATATATATATATATATATATATATATATATATATATATATATATATATATATATATATATATATATATATATATATATATATATATATATATATATATATATATATATATATATATATATATATATATATATATATATATATATATGTATAACTTTCCAACGAAAGAAGCTCGAGGTTCAGTTAGACAAACTGTTGTCCTTCAAAATATCTGCAAATATTCCTAAAACCAGCGTAATGAAAAATCAAAACAGAAAAGTCATATAAATAAAAAAAAAAGTTTTAAGAAACGCCCTATTATTTTTTGGTACATTTCTTGTAAAATGAAAAATACAAGACATAAAATTCCATTGTCTTCGGCAAAGTTTCTTAAAATTTGATTTTCTTCAATTTTCTGGAAGACAGCGAAACTCTATCTCGAACCATTAAAAAGTTAATTTTTTGATTTTATAAATTTAGAATCACCCTACCCACTATTCAAAATAATAGAAAAGTCTCGTAAAGTGCAATTATTTTCATGAAAGCGAAACTATATCTTTTAAATTGTTCACCTAACACAAACTACGAAAACTTCCAAAAAACATAGTAAGGCAAAGTTGTTTAGTTTAAGTTAAATCTCTAAATTTCTGCTAAATTTGCATTCTGGACCATTGTGCACTGATTTGAGTAGAACAGTTACAAACTTCAGGGCTGGCCTCGAATCGACATGGGCAACATTCAAATGAGAAATGTTTTTAAAAAATGTACAAATAACACTAACATTTTTTTGCTATTTAATTCTCTACTAGGTGTGGGGTTGTGATATTATAGTGGACTGGGCAGATCCCCAGGAAGAACCTGACGAACAAACGATGAGTAAGGTGAAAGTATTATACGTGCGAAATCTGACACAGGACACCAGTGAAGAGAAACTAAAAGTGAGTTTATGCCCGCCTGACGAGTTATTCCTACGTTACTAACGATTCTAATTTCCACCCCGAACAGGAATGTTTCGAGCAGTTTGGCCGAGTCGAACGAGTAAAGAAAATCAAAGACTACGCGTTCGTGCACTTTGAGGATCGCGATCACGCGGTCGATGCGATGAAGGATCTGGACGGCAAGGATGTGAACGGTTCTCATATCGAGGTAAGTGACCTTCCGATTACTCCCTTTCAAACCGATTTAATCTAATCACCTCTTGTCTCCAGGTGTCTTTAGCGAAACCACCGTCCGATAAGAAAAAGAAGGAGGAAATTCTGCGAGCACGGGAAAGGCGTATGAACCAGTTTCTGCAGAGCAGAATGGGGATTGTTGGGTAAATATATACAACTATTTTGCGTTGTTTCGGTTCGAAACACCAGTACACATATAGACTCCTAAGCCAAGCCCTTTCCACGGGCGAAGTTGAAGGACAGTAGCTAAAACCGTGCTAATGTGCAGTGATTTCGTTCCTCCCTACAGCATGTCGCCCCAGCATGCCGGTATGATGCCAGGTGCAATGCCACCGATGCGAGTTCCTAGCGGCGCCGGTGGTCCACGAGCTCCGATGCGCGGCCCGATGAGCCGCGGCGATTATGGTAAGTGATGCAATTTTCGATTTATCGTTTCCTTTCGTCTAAATCGGACGCGACTGTCGTTTATGGTTGGGGGCTGCTGTTTGCCGATAGCCGGCCAGTCCAACTATATTTAGTAGAAAACGGCAGCATTATATAGAGTAAAAGAAAACAGACTTGTTCTTGCAATATTACACCCTAGCCGAAAGAGCAGGACTTTAGTCCGTTTCGAAAGAAAAATATACAACAATTATTTAACGACCTCTGTAAGTGTAGTCCTATACATGTAAATTGAGTTCGAGGTGATGAAAACGAAATCCAGTATCTGATCAGAGTTTAGAGTAACATAGAAATCAGACAAAACGTATCTTCTCTCTACACCTTGAGAAAATTGGGTTCAAGTGTTGTTATTATAGTTTCTCTCGGAGAGGAAAATTTACTAGTATTACTTTAGTTTCGGTTTAGTTTTGTTTTGAACAATCTTTTCGTTCCTTTCAGTTTTCATGTGCATGTAGGTTTTATTTCTTCGGTTACTTTCCGCACACTTCACGAAACGAGAATAATAATAATAATAATAATGATAATAGTTAGTACCACTAGCGTTATCAAGTAAACGCCGCGAGCAGAATCAAATCAGAGAAAAAAAGGAAAGACACTGCATGATTTTTCAATTGACTTTCTAAACACTAAGAAATGTTGTTGTTTATTATTACTTTTATCACGTTAAAATACACCCGAAAAAAAATCTATTCAAAAAAACTCAAATCAAAATTTATACCCCGCACCCACCTACAGGTCTCTATACACAATTGATCTTATGTAAAAACACCCATAGAGTAACTATCCCCGCTGGAAAAAGGCAAACCTTGCGAATCGTATTGTATTGTATACAGAATCGAACAAACCATAAAACAAACCGCCAAGTAGTTTCAAACCGCGCATCCTGTACTTTTAGGCAGTATCTGCGAACCACAAAACACACCACCCGCACATGCCGATAGTTATGCGTAACAAATCTCAACCAACCAATCAACACCAACCGCCGTAGAACGTAGCTAGTAGATTTGTGCTTGAGTTCCTTCCTGTTTCGCCTGCATTCTGTTTTAATCCAAACTAATCACCCACCTACCTACTCTAAATGGAAGCATTTCATCGCCAACTGTCACCAACATCCGCCAGCTCGTCCTTAATCCTTTAGTGCAGTTAAGGCAGTAGTAGGCTACATGTAGCGCAACCGTTCGTTTTAGTAGTAATAGTAGTTTGTTGTAGTCATTTTGTATTGTACTATAGTTCACTCATATGGTAAGCATATCCGGAACATTTCCGTTCGGCAAGGAAGAAAATGAGATTGGGAAGCTATAAATATAAACATACTGTCGAGTCGAGGGTTTTTTTGTTTCGTGAGTAACTGGCCTTTTGCATGCAACCGGATTTGATGGCACTAACGAGGTAAAGGGTGTATTTTATGTTGAAGCTTTAGGTCCCCGTCCTGTTTTATTTTTTGCTGGCCCCCTGCGGAAATGAAAGGATTAATCTTTTCATTTCGAATGCGGTCGGGACAATCGTATAGCCAATATATAAAGGTTCGTCGCTTGCGAGTGTCAATGTCTCCCCGGAGGGAGGTTCCTGTTGAGCGTTATGTATCTATAATTAAAGAAAAGACTCTTGGTTTGTAGGAGGAATGGTTTCCCGTTGAACACTGGACTCAAACTTTGAGTCAATTGAAAAACTTGAAGGTAGTGTTCTGAAAGGCTCAATGGATTCTGCAAGAAAATCATTTACTCAAGTTGCACTTGATTTTGAGAAAATTAAAACTGACCACAACGTTGGTGAATTTGAAAGATATAACTTCAGTTTAATCCCAATAGGGACAATGATACTTTGTGTCATTTGTTTCAATCGGCGGAATGAGGTACAAAATGACATCAATAGTTGTACAACGTTTCTGAGATATAATACCTATAATAATGAAAGGTGCATTAATATTGTAAAAAAACTCACGCTTAAGCGAAACAAAAATTCGAATCGATTGTCTCATTCTCATCATTCGAACCAATGTGTTCCACCTTGACAGTCTTTAGTGTTGCATACATCAATAACTTTTGATGATTTTATTGCACATTTTAATATTTTTTGTCACTGAGACGGGACCTTTCGTTAAGTGACTACCACATCATCACTTTTTTTTTAATACCTCAAATTGCGGTAAAGATGGCCATGATCCGCAACGATGGCTGTTCTTGCTTGGACTGGGGCGAGTGTTATTTCCAAACATAGTTTCTCAATCAGTATGTGAGCTTGAGCTTGTGCGACCACCCCTGGCTGCTACTCCGTTATCGATCTGGACTAGCTGAAGTTGCACAGAGAATCAGTAGTTAATTATGCTTGGGAGTAGCGAAACATCTTTCAATGTGCAACTCCTGGTAATCCTAAAGTATTTATTGATCAATACCGACGCCGGCCAGGCCCGAACGTAGATCGCGGAAGGAAAGGGAAGAAATTGTTAGTCCGATACTCGCTTTTGCTAGAGGCCGTATATACTACTGCACACTCCACAAGTATCCACAATAAATGGAAGAAAATCATATTTCAAGAAAGTTTGTCAAAGACACCTGAGCTCTATCTTTCGTTCTTTTTATTTCGCAAGAAAATTAACGAAAGGTTTTAGGGAAACAATGTCGGTGGCTGAGTGATAAGCGCGACTGCTTCTCACCCCAGTAGATCTGGGTTCAATCACAGCCCTGCTCTTTGAAATTTTCAGAAGTGAAAAATTTGTAGAAAAGTCTGCCTTCGAATCCACTATTTACTTCGTGGTATTAGTCTGGTACATTGTTGTAATCGACGTAAATACTCAAAGTTTGTAAGTAACTTTTTGTCAAAATGACGTCTTAGTTCACAAAATAACCGGTAGAGGTCATTTTAAGGATCAGAACACGGGCCTTGGAGAAGAGGTTAGGCTTTTGAAGATATGTTGAACAAGTTGGTCGCAAACTGCAGGTGTAGATTGCAAGTTATTTATTTTTATACAAATCATCCTCACCAGTATATATTGGGTAAACAATAGTGGTCCTAGTGCCCTATCCTGTGGGATAGTTAGGATAATTTCGGCTTCCGGTAAGGCAGAGCTGTTGTACCCAGTAGCCATTATCTTCTGCTTAACGATCGTCTCTAGAATTTTCTCTTGGATCGGCAGCATATCTACATGACAATTTTGGGACTTTGCGCTGTAGAATTACGATTGGATATTAAATCCACTCGAAATATATATTGATCTGACTACCTAAAAAGTTGGCGTCATTAGCGAATTTGATTACAATGCCAAGTTCGTGCGTGGATAGCTAACTGTTTGGTGCGGAATTTTGTAACTACATGTAATTGAATACTTGGTGATTCTGACCAGCTGGACTTTTCGCGTCTTCGGCAAAGTTGTTAAGAAAACCGATACTATGTGGGGGTAGTTGTCTGTTTGGCTCGCAACCCTATCACTATATCACAGTAGTGAACATGTCAAGCTGTGCGCCTCAAACTTTTATTTCCGTTTCGTCTATCTAACGAAAATCTAACGATTTGTGCAAAGCTTGTGTCTTCTGCAAAGTTGTTGAAAATGTTATGGCCATACGGGTAATAATCATTGTGATATCTTGTGAAATAGTTCATTGCTTCCGAACTCATGGACTGTGCAATAATCAATTTTGATCATTGAAGTATCAATTGAGATTGGCTCTGTCACTAAGCGGTGCTTGTGCATTTGTGGAATATATCCGATATGGAAGTTTTGATCTCCAAACTTGAACTTGAACTGACACCGAAAAACCTTTCTGGACGAGATTCGAACAAATCATCGCTTATTTACAATTGAAAGTACAATAAAAATATGATAAATGATAGCAGAATGTTTGAATCTCACTGCTAGGTGAAGTTTGAATCTCACTGCTAGCCGGTTTTTTTTTGCATTCCCAACCAAATTCTTCTGAATCATTCATTTGGGACCAAAAATGGAACTTAAAAAGTGCCTCGCTGGAAAATGACATATGTCGAGTCACTCTAATGCCACATTATTTGTTTGAAAAATCTCTAGTTCTCAGAGATTTGAAGTTCTGCTTGGTTACTGAGACACAGTGAGAAACGTGATGAGAAATTGTGTATTTTGCTTCAAATCACTGTATCGTGGGATTGGCTCGAGTTTTTCTGTGTTAAAATGTCTGAGGAACGCAATGGCCTAATAGTTTTTAAAATAAAAATACATGGATTGCGAGAAGAATGCAGTTTTATTTTATAACCTTAAATAGTGCATATTTGGCAACACTGCACAGTAGTGCAGAATGTAAATTTAGCAAGAAATTTAACTTTGTGCTAAAACTAAATAGCTTAAACCTTATAATATATTTAGGAAAGTTGTTGTACTTTGCCAGGCCCTGCTTTTCATTTGAATAGAAGCTAGGGTGGTTCCAATGTTTGGCAAGATCTAAAATGTAACCTTTTGACGGTTCGAGATAGAGCTTCACTGTCTTCGAAGAAGTTGTAGAACAACACGTTTTAGATAAATTTACTGAAGATACGCAAGCTTTATCTTTCATAATTTCCATTGCACGATAAATCCAAATGTTATCTTTTGGGTGTGACTCAAAAAACTGTTTTATTGATATAACTTTGAGAGTGTTTATTTTACACTAAAGTAACCTTTGGACAAGTTGAAGATTTTTTTAGGGCGCATAATTTGTTTCTGTACACAAACTAAATTTTTTTTCGTTTCAAAGTTGAGAACTTTTACATATAAAAATAAATTTCATTTTTCGTTTGGAGATCATTAAATACCTTTCCTGTTCATTGAGTTATAGATCACCTACAAATGGCAAATACCATATTTTTATATATCTAGCAATATTTACTCAAAAATAGCTTGCTTTTTTGAGAAGTATATATAACTTTCTATCGTAAGAAGTTAGAGGATCAGTTTATTGACACAAACTGTTCTCCTTCGAAATAGTTTTTGTACAGTCGTCTTAACGGAAAATCAAAACTGCAAAAGTTATGTTAAGAAAACCATTTTTTAAGAAACACCATATTTTTTGGAAAATTTCTTTTCAAGTGCAGTGCATAGACTTCCAGTGTATTCGATAATTTTTTTCAAAATTTGATATTCTTTTTTGTGAAAGACTTCGAAGCTCTATCATGAATCATTAAATAATTTTCTGTTTTTGTTAAATTTAGAACAACCCTACCCACTATTGAAAATAATGCAAATATCGTATAAAGTGCGAAATTTGGTCACGCGATCGAAGCTATATTTTTATATAGTCCACCGTGAAAAAGATTTTAACATACTACCAAGGGCCAATTCATGAAAAACCAAATTTATAATACAACTTTTGCAGTTTTCATTTTTTGCTGTATATTCTTTAGATGACTTAGAGTTTATGAAGACGAACACTTTCTTCCAACACATCAAAACTCTAGCTTCTATTTTGAAAAAGATATAGACACTCATAGTATCAAAAATTGCTATTTTGAAATTAATTTTGTGAAATTTATAAAAATATCGTATTCGCCATTTTTTGCTAAATTATACCTCGAATCACGAGCTTATATGTAGTTGAAAAGAATTATCTGTTTTCCCCAATCAGTAGTGTTAGTATTCCAAAAACATCAACCTCAACTTCAAAAAAGTGCTCATAACTCTTCAACGATAATAGTTAGCTATGTGGTGCCATGAATTTGTAAAAACACAATTCAGCAAACTTTTCTAAAATTTGTTCTTCCTCAACTTCACTGAAGGTCATATGGCTCAATCTAGAAGTATAATAAAGTTATTTTTTTTTTATCTTGGTAAAAATAGAACCACCCTAGCTGTTGTTTTAACAAAAACAAGGACTCACAAGCTACAAAAACATAATAAGGCTAGGTTGTTTAGTTTCTATTTCTATTCTAACCCTTGCACAGCCAGTACTGAAAAGCATCCTGGAAAACACAGCAGTTATACTTTAGTGTTTAATGTTTGTCAACATTAATATTTGAAGCATATTATAATATGTCACAAATATTAAAACGGCCAGGCCTATTGTTCAGAGTTATGTTTGAAGATGTTTCAATATTATTCGGCAATTGAATTATTCATTTAATGAACAATTTAACCAATGAATCGTTTTGAAACTTGAATGAGGATGAAACGAGGACAACCGTACTGATCGTTTCAGATTGTAGGGGGTTGGGTTAAAACGTTGGGAGTGACTTGGCTAAGAAGGTTAATGGCACTGCTTTGGTCCTTTTGGATGGGACAGTCGTATTTACACCTTGCCCAGGCTAATGAAATATGCCGAATAGCTGCATAACAAATAAAACCACAGCATTGCGATAGCTTTGTATTTGCTCTATAATGGCACCAAATGCATGTGTAAAGTTCCTTGAAGCATGTACGCGTTATATCAGCTTTATATGCATATACAGAACAAGTGATAAAGCTATATTTCGGCTTTACCTGTATGCATTCATGATGCTAATATAGAGCTTGATTGCAATGCATCATTAGTGCAAATGTAAAGCCAATATTATGCAACGGTTTAATGCTTACGGTTACTGGGGCTATTGTCTTCGTACACTTCGACACCACCGTATGACCTCATCATTGTCGACACGGCCTACTTCGACTGGAACGAAGGTAGCTTCCTGACAGCGGAAGTTTTCTCAATAGCACATACACACGCAGTTACGATTCGCTCTGCTTGGTGTTCTGAAAGCGAACAACGCCGATGAACATGGGTTAGGGCTTAAAGCAAACCAAACTCAAATCAAGAGCCTAATCTGAAATGTTGTGAAAATGTAATCGCTTAGGCTTCAGCAACATCCAATACCTTAAAAGCCATCAAAATGGATTTTTCAAATTTATTTTCTAATATAAGTATAGCTTTTAATCCTTTTCATCCATCGTACGGAATAATGGTAATGGTACAATGCAAAACGTTTTCAATCCCCAACAAATTCAAAGGCTACAATTTTTTTCAGACACAACAAATTGTGTTGGTACTGGTAAGTAGCAAGTTATCGCAATCAAACGGACATCTTTTGTTTCGTGCTGTCAACCTACAACAACTATCAGCTTCTTTTAAATCTTTCCGTTCGTACGTCTTTCCGTTGTAGTTGTTTACTCCTGTTTTGTTAGTTTAATTTGATTACCTTTCCGTTAGTAATTCATGTATTTTTCGAATTGGCCGTACCGAGCACCACCATCCAGTCCACCTTGGTGACAATGTGGGAGAAGAGAAATCCAAAATTTTTAGACTAGTTCAGAGTGCAGATAAAACATCGTGAAAGTAGTTCAAAATTCTAAATTTAAAAAACAAAAACAAAAAATTGACCCTCTCGACCAGCAAAGTGAAAACAAAAATCAAAATTTACATTTCTAGGACCCAGTTTAGGCAGACGAAGCAAGCGTATCGCAATTCATGATGTTTTGATTGAGCGCATTTGTTGGTTCTATCTTCTCTTCTTTTCCTCGCTCACACACACATACGCATACCGGCGATCGATCGACGATCAACTACAACTACCACTACTGCCGCGCCATCTACTACTACTACTACTCATGGGGGCTAACCACCACATTCTCACGGTACACACACTAACCTGTTTACTTACGCTAATTTTTTGTATAACTAATTCACGAAAAAACGTAACAAAATCGGACCCGGCTCTGTCAGATTTAGATTATGATTACTACGGTTATGCGGATTATCCGCACCACGGTGCCGGTGGAGGCGGCGGCGGCAGTGGTGGATTTGCCGATCCACCGTACTACGATGATTACTACCGTAGCGGTACTGGTGGGGGTGGTAGTTACCGCGATAGTAGCTACTACTACGATTATCCACCGAACGCGGCGACGGCGGCGGCAGCCGCAGCAGCAGCAGCCGCCGCTGCAGCGGCTGCCGTCGCCGGAACGTCAGCAGCAGCAGCAAGCCATCACAGCCACAGTCAGCGGGGTGTAGGCGGCGAAGGTTCGTCCCATCATCACCATCACTCGTATCACCACCATCATCATCATCACTCGGCGGGGACGGCCGCCAGAGGAAATTTCGTGGGTTCGAAGCTACGGAAGATTGTCTGAGAGCAAAAGGTTACTTTGATTGTTGTTGTTTTTGAGTATGTATGTACGCTCGTTTCGATTGTTACGTTTTTTCGTTCGCTTTGACAGATTAAATCATTCTTTTTAGGTTATTATAAGTTTAGTCATTTGTTTTCGTTTTTATTTTTGTCCCCTTTAATGTATGGTTAAGATGGGAACAACGCCTGACAATGCTTTTAGATTTAGTTTTATTTTGTTCATTGCTTTTTAGTAAAATCCAACGCTTATTTCCATCGCTTTATTGTTTATAAGCTTTTCATCGTCCTCTGTTTTTTTTTCATTTGGGCACACATCTTTTGGAAATACCCCATTCTATGTTTTGGCCACGATTGCAGTGTTATTCTTCAAATGAAAAGTTTAATTTTTCTGACGTTATGTTAAGACAATTATAATTTTAAGCAAATTATATATCAAATCATTCTAACCGTGTTGTTATAGAAGGCTCCAGCATAAATTCATGCGTAACTGTTAAAACGCGCACAGACATTCATTAATTCGCTTGTCATTTGTAATTTTATCATTCTCTCGTTTTTACTAACAACAAACGCTCTACGAACTTCCATTGTTCACGCGTAAAATAGCAAAATTAGTCTTCTCAATTTTCACCGTAAAAATACTCATTTGCTAGAGAAGCTCCAATCGAGCTGTTAGGTGATTTAATGTATAATAACTTTCCGCGTTACCGATACGATAGCACTTACGTTAGGTTATAAGTTTTGTTCCTACTTTTCTAGATTACCGAACACCAGCGACAATTCATTTTCTAACGCGTTATTTTCGCTTTTCTTCTTTTTCTTTTGTTTTTTCTTTTATTTTCATTTCTATTGTTCCATCGACGTGCGTCCGTAACGCAATATTCGCACAAATCCAAACAAACCAATCACACCGACGCGCGTTTGCGATTGAAACTTAATACCAACGCAACACAAACAAACGAAATGATTCGGGCCTTTTGATTTCCCGTGTGCCCAAAACAACATTCGCTCACAAACACCCACCCAAACCAAACCGAACGTGTTTATAACGAATCGAACCGAACCGAATCGAACCAAACCCGAACCTGAACGCACGCAAATGTACACCCACCCACACACACACACACACGCGCGCAGGGGGTTGGTCATGGACGTGGAATCATGGCACGTGGCCGAATCGCTGGGCACCGTGGCAACAGCAACCGCCCGGGGGTCCCGCCGGGTCTGCGAGTGGGCACCGAGGGGGCTCCGGCAGCAATCGGGGCGGCGGTGGTGGTCCGTGGGGTGGGTCAAACTCGTCTCAACGGTCGTGGCATGCAGCGCGTCAAACCGCTACCAAATATACCAGGTGAGGACGGCCAGCTTTCATTTCTCTGTTTACCTGTTTTTTTTACTTTATCTAAGATGTTTTATAATTTAAACGAAAATCGCAACAACAAAAAAACAATAGAGTTATAGCTAACATACGAAGAACAGAAAAAGCAAACAACTGTCAAAAGTCATACAAATACGTTTAGGGAAGAGACAATCACGATCTAGTTGTATTTGTAGGAGAGTTACTTTGTTGGTAATTTTGTTTACAAACTGTGTAAAGAGGCAAAATGGAAGGAAGAAAGCATCGAAACACGCTCCGCCAGTTTGACATTTGTTAGTAGATTGTAAGAGAAATGACAAAAGTGACACCAGTACGGAAACGCACATACAATTTGTAGCAAAAAATAAAACGGAAAATGCGAATGAACGAAGCCGTTTCAGTGTTTGTGCTAGTGCTTTTTTTAAGTATAGAGTCTACAGTTCAATGTACAGTTTAACAAATCACACAACATTCTACAGATTAAATAAAAACAATAACATGCTTTGTGAATGAATACGGTGCACTGGCCGATCGACCGAATATTCTAAATTCCTGCTTCGGCAATGTTCGGGTTGTGAGCAGTTAGATGTCTGACTGTGTGCGTACTTTCCAAGTTGATTTAGTATCCGCTTGGGTTGTCCGCCATGGCCTGCTGCTCTCTTGCATTTCCCGACAGTAATTTTATTTATTCAATTTATTGTTCCATTTAAGTTTTACACTTTTATCCTTGATAACCTAACCTAAATAACGATTGAGAGCGTACGGAACCACTGGTG
Organism: Topomyia yanbarensis; assembly: GCF_030247195.1. Taxonomy (NCBI): domain Eukaryota; kingdom Metazoa; phylum Arthropoda; class Insecta; order Diptera; family Culicidae; genus Topomyia; species Topomyia yanbarensis. The sequence goes on along the minus strand of NW_026683713.1, from coordinate 798,983 downwards.
TAGACAACGGTGTTGCATTATAGTTGTAGGATATACTCGATGCTTCGAAAACGGCGAGTAAATATAGATTATACTCGTGTTTATTTTTAACACTTCAACCGACGCTACACTGTCAGTTTAGAATCTAGTTCAAGTCTAGCCTAATTGTTTATATATGTTGTGTAGAAATACGAAACTATGAGCTAACGAGAAAAAAATAACATTTATGCAAAAATTGTTTTGATAATGAATCGATTAGTATTTACAAAAAAAATCGTGCTAAATTGTTGAACTCAGGGTCCAAAGCAATGGAAAAAATGTCTTTTCTTCCGTCAAATTCAAATTGTAGATTAGAATCATCTCTGTTGAGAAGTACTGAAAATTGAGAAGATATTTGTTATATTAAGTCTGTTTTCTACCGAATTTTATGTTGCTACTTTTTTGTTGATCTTCCTTAACTCCTTGTTATTAAAATAATATTACTAAATTTTAGTCTAAGATAACTTTTCTCGAACTCTTTGCAATTTCTTTTCAAACTGTAAATCGTAAAACGGTCCTATCACAGTACTGAAACTGCTCGTTCTACAATAACTTAACCCAACTGCTATTTCATTCTAGCCCGGACCCGACCACTAAGGTTTCACTACAAAAAAACCGCAAATTTTGGCCACGCTGGAAAACTGTAGTTAATCGCGGCAAGAAAAATAAAATGAGATGCATTGCTTTTATTTCTAGCATGGTCGAAATTCGCAAATGTCTCAATAATTCCGTTCAATTGCATTTTTTCATTTAATCTCTATTTTTAATTTTAAAGCAAAACACCCGCACAACAGTAACGAGTTCACTTTCGCTGATCGAATTCCTACCGCTCTAACACCCCCGCTAACGTAAACAATCATTTCTACATCAAACTGTACACTAAAAGTAAGCAGAACATACACCCTCAAACAATTAAATAAAAAAGCCAACACATCTACACGCACGCACCATTTCGCTACAATCAGACCATCACCACTACAGCTCACTCGTTTGTTCCTCGCTTCTAAAGCCGGCGGCAGCCGGACAGACAGACAGGCCGATTGTAGGCAAACGTGTCCCCTCAAACACACGCAAACCACGCACGGGACATTGGTTCGATTCGCTCTGACAACAACAAAACGCAAAATTTTGTAATAGTTATTTTTTCTCTTAATAATAAACAACAACCAGTGTTAGAACTCTACAAGCATACAAGTTATTTTTTTCCGTGTAGTCAATTGAAAACAAAATCATACCAGTGCTCTGAACCGTGGTACCCTTTTCCGGCACATCCAAGATGGATAGCAAAAATACTAATCGATTCGTTTCCTGGTTAGGAGAGACTAGTATAGACGCACGTAGGGAAGGAAGAAGAAAAATGCCTTATTTTAGCCTTAACAATCAGATAGTAATTTAAACAAACAAAACAAACTCAATGTCTATATAGGGTTACGACTTAGTGCAGAAAGAAAACCTGTGTAGGTGTTAGAAACAACAGTTTTTTCTCTCTATTTCTAACACACACGCAGACACTTACCGTTCCCTGTTGTTGGCCCTTGCAAACGCAGGCCTACTATGCAAGAGAGAATCACTAATAAAGAGAAAGAAAATGAAAATAAATACAAACTTGTGCGATTCAACATCTATTAAGAAGGATCTAGTTTATTTTTTGTTTATTTTCTGCTACCGTAAAGAAATGAATCAAAATATATTTCTATATTTCTTTCTAATTGCCCGATTTTTATTTTTTTTGCTGATTTAGTACTTCGCAACAAAAAACAAACACGAGACCTGTCAGAAAGAAAAATACATTTTTTATTTTCACTCGGGATTTGGATGCAGCGTTTCATTTTTCGACCTTGGTAATCAGTTCGCTCCTCTCCTCCTTCCAGTGCAAGCCTGGATTGGTTTTCGCTATTTGTTTTTTTTTTCTTTTTCCTTCTCATCTTCGTTTTCATTAGTTTTCTGTTGTAAATTTTCTTTCAACCCCTAATTGGCATTGTGCTCTGTAGCCATTGTTTACGCAGTGAGTTTAGAAAACCAAAAAAAAGATACGCTCAATTCCGCTAATGATCGGATTCATCCGACCCATCCTTTGCAGGTAAGTGCCAAAATTTTACTGTCCACACACTGTTCTAGTTTTTACTTTGACAAACGAAATTAAAACAAAAAAAAGTTAGACAAAACCAATGTTTGCATCACACGTTGATTGTTCTAAAAAGTAGTTGGAGTGTCTTTCGTTTGGTAGCCATACTTGTTTGTTTTCGCCTGTCTGTATCCAACTCTTTACGTGGAAATAAAATAAAGTATTTTCTCTTATTCTGATTTTATGTGGCGCAGTCGTCAACACACGCATACACATGGAAATCGGTAGTAGAGTTACGGAACAAAACTAAAAACACAACGGACCTCCGTTCCGTAACAATTGCACAAATTTCAGATTGTTTTTTAGATTGTATTGTTTTCATTTTCTTTTATGTTTAACTTGATTTTTCTTTTGTTTTCCCTTCCATGTCCATTTGAAAAACCCCATGCCCATATGAACGACACCCACAAGGAGATGGTCCCGAATAGCAGACCATATATCAGTGAAGCAGACCTAGGTTTCCCCCTTAATAACCCCTCACCAGTCGAGGAAGAAGCAAGAAGCTCATCAAGAATTGTTTTAGAGCCTAGAAACATTTGTTTATCTTCGGTTGTCGCAGCATTTGTTGAAATTTGTTGAAATCATACCTTCAAGTTAGGATTCTTGTTTTTTTTTTCAAAAATTAGTTCTTACATCCGATTGATGAGCCTGTTAGGGAAATGGGAAACCCGCTGTTTTGTAGCAGATTTAATAACGATGCCAGAGAAAAGCAATCGAGCGATTTGTTGATGCAATCTACTTCTATAGCTAGTTGAAATGAAAATTTTTGTACGAATAACTATTTAAATAGAATAAATCTCTGTTTAATTTTCTTGTAAACGATATGAACACGTGAAACGGTTCCATTGTTCAACGCTACGCCAAGAGACGACGAATATGATCTTATGTTGTTTTCTGATTAAACTTAATTATTTTACCGCCGCAATGAAGCTCATCGTAATCAGCTGCGAAATAGTGTATTACTCTCTAGCGACGCTGAATCGCTTAATAACGATTAGTCATCTCTTCTTTTTCTTTACTGTGTATCTGTCAGTGTCATTTGAATCGATGACGGCACCTGTCAGTGGCGCTTGTTCGAGAAAGACTCGAACAGATTTTCCTCGTATTGAATTCTTTTGACAGATCTCGTGCTCCATTGGAATGACACTGACCAAATAAACAAAGAATAGAGATGTCTAGTCTTTATCCAGATTCAGTGTCGTTACTGACTAAAATGCATACGACATGTCCACATCAATGTCAATCCCAAATTATCGCTGGAACCGTTTTTTTGATTTTTAATCAGTTTAAGCAAAACAAATTTATTATCGGTTATATCAACGGTTTTCGTTGATAAAATTGAAAAAATATATTTCGCCAAGTGTTGTTATGAAATGTTGATTAGGCCATTTTCAAGTCGCCCTCTTGTTTAAACGACTCTCAATTTCACCTTGCAGTGTCGCCAGAAAACAAAAATCAAATGTGGTGTTCGCCATGCTCGCCCGAGGGAAAAATTTGTTATTCCCCCGGGCGTAACAAGCATTTGGTTTTTGTTTAGGCCGATTCTGTTTACGGACCTTGTAAACAATGATGCTGTCAATTTCGCCCGTATTGAGATATGTGAGTGCAAAAATGTGTCGACCGGCAATATGGCAACATCTGCTCGTTATAAAAACAATTACAAGCTTTTCTGTTGCCATAAGTTTTGTTTCGGTTTGGTCATAACTATTTTTTATCGGTTGTTTTGAGATAAAGTGTTGGCCTTTTCTATCTTTTCATCGTGCGCCAAAGAATTACGATGCTTGTCCGAGTGTTTATATTTACTTCCAGGGTGTCGCATGCCATGTTTAATTTTACAACTATAAAACTAGTAACTCAAAAGTGACAAATGTTTCCACCTTTATTTCTCTTCATCTTGGCCATTTTTACCATCATTTACCAGCTAACAGTGTCAAACGAACCACAACACATTAAATTAATTTATATTAAAAAACGACCTCACGGCCGATTATTTTAAGGTTCTCATATTCAATATCTTTTTTTTTCAATTTTATAGTAGACGATGCCATAATTCCTTTTCTTCATTGAATACAGATAAAGCAAATATTTACCTTACTAACCAAACGGAACGACCACGTGTTTTATTTTCTGCTTCACGTCTGGCTACTCGTTATAGAAAAAAATATACGAGCAAATTTGATCACCTTTACCTTTGACTAGAACCTGACGTGCCATTTAAGCAAATATATTCGGATAGAGCCTGACTCAGTTTCGGCAATTGGACTAACCTGGACTCCGCACGTTCGAAGTACGAGTAATCAAACTGCTACTGAAAACAGCGAGCTATCAAAACACATGTATTACCCATGATAGAGATGGAACTCACATAGACAGACAGATCAATCGAACTAATCAGTCTATGAGAAGAATGTAAGTGCGCAGTGTGGCTCGAAACCAGTTTTTAGAGCCACAAGCACAATGTGTATGCAAAGAATGACGAACAGAGTGAAACGACAATAAGTCAACCTTTATTGTTCGGGGAAAATGTTTGAATGTCAGATAAGCACGACAAACCCGAGTCAAGTCTGCAAACAAATGATGAAAAATTCACTCACAGTGTTACAGAGATCGACAATTTGATGAAGTTGTTGAAGAATATTTCGGGTATTTTGAACCGATTCTGTTGATTTTATATATTGCCATGTCCGTCCTTCCGGTCACGTGGTTGACCATTTATTGACTTTCCATCAGATTCCGCCACTAACTTAGTGCCGGGACTAAGCTAGAATCGGATTGAGCTTTATCGAAGAAGCTTAAGCTTCCGGAAATCAACTTTATACAGTTCCACCACACCCGAAATTTTGTGCAGGTAACGATTTGCTTTTTTCACAAGGAAAGGTTATGAATTCACTCTGAAACTCGACAACCCAATTCTGATCCGGAGGGCCGTTTGATTTATACCATTTGGCTTAGTTCATCAAGATCGGAAAATTTGGGTGCCTACTTGATAGACTGTCGGATTCATATTGTTCTTGATACAAAACGCCTACTGACTAAACTTTAACCTCTTCTTTCCCTGAACTCTCTGGCTCATTTACGTTTGTTGAACTATTATCTTCCCACCTCTATCCGTTTTTTGACCCATTAAACTCTTCGTCGCGATTTACTTGGCTATTTCCTGGCGATGAATCTACCCTACTCCGACGGAGAGGTCCCCAAATGTGCACTTTCTCCAGACCCCGATGACTCGTTCCTGTGTTTCTCTCATACGCTGTTGTTGCTAGCACGCTGCTTGACCAGTGTAATTTCTGGCTGTCGCTACTGCCGAATCTCTTCGAGACGTGAACCGATACTGAAATACTGACCAACTTGGTTTTAGCCACCCTGTCAGGGGTGCTCCGACAGTATTAGTATCTGCTTAGGGCATACCATGCGCCCCCCGCCTCGACACATCTCAGCCATGATATTCTTTACGCTAAACGAAGGCTGCTGATGCACATCTAGGCCAAACGACCGTTCAGGCTAGAGCCTTGTTGTCTCTTGCTGTATGCAGAAGCCGTCTCCACTCCAATCGGTCCATTGCTGCTTGTCGCCAGCCTCGCAGTCTTCGAAGGGACCGCAGGTCGTACTCTATCTGGTCGATTCACCGTGCTTGCTGTGCGCTCCGTCTTCTTGTTCCTGTAGGGTCGCCTTCGAGAACCATCTTCATCGCGTCGTCGTCCGACATTCTTACGACGTGCCCAGCCCACCGCAAACGGCCCATTTTTTGCGGTATGCGCGATGGATGGTTCTTCCAGCAGCTGATGCAACTCATGGTTCATTCGCCTGCGCCACGTTCCGCTTTCCATCTGCACGTTACCATAGATGTTACGCAACACCTTTCGCTCGAAAACTCCAAGGGCGCCTTGGTCCTCCACGTGCATGGTCCAGGTGTCCTGGCCGTTCAGCGTCTTGTAGATAATCCACTTCGTGCGGCGGCAAATTTTGTTCGACCGGAGCGTCCTCCGGAGTCCAAAGTAGGCACGATTTTCCGCCAAGATCCGTCTCTGAATTTCTCAGCTGTCATCATTGTCGGCGGTTACCTGTGAGCCCAAATAAACGAATTCGTCGACCATTTCGATTTCGTCAGACGATAGTTTCATGCTCCGGTATTTCCTCGACATTTACGCATTTCGGACAAAGGGTGGCGCCGCGTTTAAAGGACCCATGACCAGACAAGAACTATGTCAAGTAAAAGGTGACTTCTCCAAGCTTCCTTCTTATTCAGGTCGAACTAGTATGAGTCAGTACGTCCAACTTTCTTTCCGGACTTGCATGGCCTCAGCTTCCCTCGATAGCGTTGTGTTTTCAGTGCCGAAACTTTAACTGAACCTCCGTACCTCAGTATCGACTATGCTACGCTAGCCAGAAGACGCCTCTTGCCACTACTCAGTCCGGCGCTGTTCGGCATATTGCAGGCTAGAGCGTCGATAGCCTTGGCCACGTAATCATCCTGTGCGTTGAAATTTAGCTGGTCGTCACCTTCGGTGGGCTAACTTCAATTACCGATCATGTCATTCCCTTCCATCACCAAAATTTCGGAAGATCTCTACACCCTTATGCATTTTAAGCGTCAGCACGCCATTATACATTCCATCCCAGAGCATTGGATTAATTCTTGTGAGACTCTTGTCGAAATTCGTACCGATTTCCCTGTTTGTCTTGAACAAACAGGGGAACAGAAATCGGTACGAATTCCGACAAAAGTCTCAAGGCTTTATCATAAATCCAACTTCAGCTGCATAGGGATGTAGAGATCGTCGGAAATGTTGGCGATGGAGGCGATCAACATGGCCGGAAATTGGATACAAGGAGTGAAGTAAGCCCACCACAAAACGAAGGCGCTAATGGTCAGTAGCTGGGTTCCTGAGATCTGCAAATAGCTTCTCAGAGCTCTGCGCAGGTGACTAGAGACCCTCATTGTGTGCAATGATTCAGAAATGGCTGCTCAGCTCGCACTGTTGAACGAGTCATTGACGTTAGTCTTCATCACGGTACAATATCAATTTCCTCTTCTTTTCTGTTGGAACGTCGTATCAACTCTCTCAATCACGATCCGAATAGCGAATCCGAACTGTTTCTTCAACAACCCGTGATCGCTCTCCATCAATGTTGTCACCCTGTTGAGGATAATTCTCTCTAAGAGTATCCCGAACGTATCCAGCAGACATATTGGTTTATATGAAAGATTTGCCTGGTTTTGGTAGTAGGACACACTTCTGTATCTCCCATGTGTCAGGGAAGCGACCTTTAGAAGCTCCTCGTTCCACCAGTAAACAGGGCGTCGACTGTTTATTGTCCCTAGTTACCTTGGCATGGCGGTGCCACATACTCTCGCTAGCGTTTCCGTACTCATCCGCCTTTCGTTTGACAATGCTGTACCGAATTGTCAGGTGGTCACTATGCGTGTAGTCTTCGCTAACCCTCCAGTTCAAGTTTGCTACCAGCAACACATTACAAAAGGTAACGTTGATGAAGGATTCTGGACCGTCGCCGCGAAAAGTGGTGCTGACGTCCCTGATTACATAGCATAAGATCCAGCTTGATTAGATCTTTACAGGATATACTCTCTCGTGCTGGTAGGTCTGCTTCCCCACCCCACTGCCCAAGTATTGAAACCTCCTCCGATGTCTACCGATCATCGTTCGGTCAGCTTTCCGGTAAGCTTATCTTGCATCCATTGAAACTTCTCTATCGACCATCTAGGGGGTGCGTAGCAGCTACATATAAAGAGCCCGTTGATTTTGACCTCTTTCAGTGCGGGGTATCTGGCCGTAACGCGTATTGCAGCCATTCCGGCTCTATTCGCCGTTCTGTTGTCGTTATCGAAGAGTTTCGACACGGCTCTGTAATGATTGCAACGTTGCCGCATTTGGTTTTATGTTGTCTTCTGTTACTACAGTTGCTGTGTAGTGTCGCAATGGCTGAGGTTTACGTGGGTCATCTCCGTTAATTCTGGCTCTCCAACGCCATCCTGTACGCTGGCCATACGAAGCCTCCCGTCGTGCGGTCCTCATCGGTCTTCTTTGTGCAGAGCATGGCCTTTGGTTGCTTTGAGCAGCCTCCTGAAATGTTTCCCTTTTCTCCGATTTTCTCCATAGTTCTGTCCGGGCTTTTGTGGTTTTCGCCTGGGAATCGAAGCTCGTGCATTCCAAGGATCTCTTTAATGAACGCACAGGTCACCAAACTTGTAATTGGTCTGTTTCTAACAGTTTTCTAGCTACGGTCATTGAGAGTTTAATCGACGCAGTCTGCGTATCGCCATACGCCTTCCTCATTTGGATTACCAGTGGTGTATCTCCTAGATCACATTGCTCTTTCAGCAGGTCTTCTTTTGTAATCTCATTCAGGTTCCTGGACTCAATAACTGTCTCGTGGGATAGAGGCCTTACGGCTACTTCCTCGCCTAGTGACTTTTCTGTTCGGGTTAAAGTATTGACGGTAATGTCATTCTTCAGTACGAAGAATATCTTGCCCAGCTGCTTGATCTCCGGATCGATTCTCACTTTCCGAAGAAGCTCAGCGTATGTCATTGTTTCCATATCTCTTTCCTTACTTTCATACACTTTCGGTTTCATCTTTTGTTTAACGACCTCGCGCTAACCGCTTACTTCTTTACGATCGTCTTCTCGATCATTCCACAGTTTTTCTTCTCTTCCATCTCTCCAGCTGAATTACTTTTTATTTTCTCCAAACGTGAAACTCTTTGGCGTCGGTTGTGCTTTCTTCGCTGTTTTCGCCTTGGCCCTGTAAGGCATTTTTTCGGCATTCTCAGAGCGTGTCTTAGCGGGATCAGCCATTCTTGGCGGACTTAATACTCGTCAATGGCTGTTTGATCTTAGTGTGGACGTTGTTCTTGTCCTTTATGAACTTGTTTTTGTGCAATCGTCTGACTCAGCACAAGGGAACTTCTTGGAACTTCTACTGCTCTTGTTGGAATTTGTCACTGCAAACTCGAGGTGGTTCCCTGGTTCGATGCTGACGATCTCGCAAGTTTTCCACTTCTTGCAGAAACGCTCACTTCACGGCGTGCTGCTAAGATACTCTCGTAATTTGTAGTTTTGTTTTTGATTGTTCTTCTACGTTGTTTGTTGTTGGTTATTTATTAAGGTTTTAACGCCAAGTACCATTCGCCTTGTTTTGAAAATATTATTCAATTCAAGAAAATGATAAATTACAATTAATGAAAAATAATAGGCAAAAAATCAAATATTTATGCTATTCAAATATCTATTCTGGGTCTTTGCTTTCTGCTTCGCTCGTGTTAACGTCCATGTCGTCGTTGATAGAGCAGCTTTGATTTTCGTTGTTTGACGTTTGGTGCTTGTTGTGTTATCGAGTGGCTTTGGTATAGTCGGCTTCTTTCTTGTTTCTTCGCTAGGTATGTTAACAATTGGTTAGGGAATAGAATATTGTTTATCTGGCATTTATTTTTGGGCTTGCTGTATGTGGTGTATCAGCAGTTGTCGAAGGCTAGGTCGAGGTGCCATATCGGGTAGGCGAATTTACGCCAGATCAAGGTCTATATTAGACTGGTTCAATTTTTGACTTTTAGCTCCACCAGGCTTTTCTGATTCCTTTTATGGTCCTTAGTTTTTGTGCAAAATTTTGGTACCGATTGGTTGTGTCTACGGACCCTCCAAAAATTTCAAAGTTTATATGGAAGTTTGTATGGAAAAACGGTTAACATTGAAAATAAATTCTTAAAAAATCACCGCATCATTCAATTAATCAGAATATATTTCTATATATGTCTAAAGGTATTCTTCTACTGAACACATTCGGGGAACATTGCAAGTTTATGAAAATTCGTTGAGAAAAGTTATTAACAAAAGAAGCAGTATGACTTCAAAACAAGTGGATTTTATTAGTAACCATAGCAACCCTGCTTGAATAGCTACATCGTTATTGGTCACTGCACAGTGACGTTATGCATTAAATGTGACAGGTGGTGGTCCTGTTGATTATATTTTGAACTTAGAGATAATTCGTATTCTCAAAATAATATATTGGGAAACATTTGAAATATATTGGGAATCACGTTTTTGGAAGTATAGATGTACTCTAGAACGCCTTACAATTAAATTGTGCTATTCCCTATTGTGGGAAAATGTATATGAAAGATCGAATAAGTGAACTAATTAATTGTTTATCAATTACTTCTAGTGTTCTCTGAATCGATAAGTAGTTTTGCGGTAAAATTTCTTGGGAATTGATTATTAGCACTAAGCTTATTTTAATTGAATTCATATTTGTTAAGTTCAAACTGTAAACAATAGGACCAGCACTTGTCAAATTTGTGAGCACGGAAACAAAAAACTACCTAAAATTGAGTTCCTTTGACTCAATCTCGTGGTATCGTGGGGGAACTTAAAATTAGGTAAACCGTGTTGAATGTAGTTTCCATTTAACCACGGCAAAAATTACAACTCATTGATAGGTTTTTTATACTCAAATTTAAGTTGAATTTACCTAATTTTGAGTTCACCCCAAACAACTCAAAAGTAACTTCCCCCACGGAAGATCTCGACTGAGTCGAACCTCTCGTTTTGTTTTTGACAACACTAATAAGTGCGAAAGCGACGCACAACTCAAAAGTAAGTTAAAAGAACTTTTCTGCAGGTTGTTTTATTTAACCGTGAGGTTAAGGCATTTCATACAATGATCAATACCAGTGTAAACTAGACTTGCCACCCACCGCTCGCGTATGGCAGATACAGCTACTCAAACAGGGTTGCTATGATTAATAATAAAATCCACTTGTTTTGAAGTCATGCTGCTTCTTTAGTTAATAACTTTTCTCAGCGAATTTTCATAAACTTTTAATGTTCCACGAATGCGTTCAGTAGAAGAATACCTTTAGAAATATATAGTGTTCTCATGAATTGATTGATAAGGTGATTTTTTAAGAATTTATTTTCAATGTTAACCGATTTTCCATACAAACTTCCATATAAACTTTGAAATTTTTGGAGGGTCCGTAGGCACAACCAATCGGTACCAAAATTTACACAATTACTAAGGACCTTTATGGAATCAGAAAAGCCTGGTGGAGCTAAAAGTCAAAAATTGAACCAGTCTAGTCTACATACACGTGGTAGGTTTTGACGTTTTCATATTCGACGACGTGTTGCATGTTATTTTTCACTAAGAAGCATTCTGCCTCAGTTAAGGAGTTGAACGTCATTAGCGCTACTTGTCTCGTATGATGTAGTTGTATGTGTGACACTTCTGTAAGCACAAGTTCCATTTTCATCCTGATCAACTGTTACACCTCGCACACTATAGGTCTTCGAAGGGTCTGCGAAGAGTCAATCACGATTGCGTGCTCCCGTAATGGGCGAAATTTATTTTGTGGTTCACTCATTTCACTCGCATTGGGGGCAACAAGGCTTTGCTGGTATGTAGTTTGCACCTACACGCTATAGCGGAGTGGCGCGGATATGGTTTTTTGTATACGCGCTGCTCACCCGGATTAGCGAAAAATCGGGAATGCTCCATCCAAACCTAGTACCATCAACTCTTGGTGACAAGTTGTGTACATGACCAGAGGCATGTGAAGGTTTTAATGGGACGGAGGTAGTTGCAGCATTAGCCCAGTTGCCATTTAATCACTCTGAAAATCGATGACCTTATCATACCCATATTTGTTGACTAGCATAGATTCCGTTTGGTCAGCTAGTGTGCGCTGAAATCTCCAATTATTGGGTTGTTTTACACCCCCTGGTTGGAGTACCCAATAATAATCCGTACGCCATAGTTTGGGTTGCGGTCGTATTCACGCTGTTTGTCGAGCTGAGGGCCATGCTCGTTCATGATGCTACTGTTCATGAACCGGGCTTTATATTTCCTGACTTCTACATCGGCGGCCATAGTGTGATAGGTAAGTCGGTTATCTTAAACGCGGCTCACCTGGATTTTGTTCCCATATCGTCACGTATAGGAATTGAGATTTTTCTAACCCGAAAATGGAGCTAATAATGCTATGGTTGAAACCTTTATAATAGAAAAGTAAAAAAAATAAATGAAAGGAATAGTGCACTAGAGTTTTTAGTTTCCTTCACAAAGTAATTCTGTAAGTAAGATCATATTCGTTCGGTATTAGATGAAACTAATCGTACAATAAATTTTAATCGAAACGAGAAAATTCAACATGTATTATAAAATACTACAACCCATATAATAGGTACAGCTTGAAAATTAAAAATATACATCGACTAAAATCTAACCTATTCTCAATTTCTTTCTTCTATCTATTTCTCCATCTTTCCGAAACAAATATCCGATCCCAAAACAAACAAACAAAACCATACAGCGGTAGCAATCGGTAAACGTAAGTTTGACGGAGGTCACCAAAATCAAGGGGATATCAAACGGCGCTACGGAGCGGCGGCAGCAGCAGCATTAGGAAATCTTGGTAATAACTGGGGCAGCCAGCCGTTGCCCCAGCAGCCCCTCGGCACCAACGGTGGGGAACAGTGGTACACCGATACCTATTCGGTGTGGAGCTAAGAAGAGCATCCGCAGCGAAAAAAAACAAAAAGATGACGACGGCG
>NW_026683713.1:707766-785766 GCF_030247195.1 Topomyia yanbarensis | reverse complement strand
CCGTACAGAATCTGTACCAAAAATGCTTCAAAAATCTGTACCTTTCTCGATAAATCTGTACTTGTGGCATCACTGATCACGGCGGCCTTGAACAATGCGAAGCACGATGCGACCGGAATATGTTCGCATTTCACCAACTTCCGATCCAATCTTAACACTGATCTATACGTGAAACAAAGCTCAAACATTCTAGACGACCGCAATGTAGCACAGGACATGTGATTGCCGACAGTTTGGCGAGTACAGGAGCTCGTACTGCGACGAATCAAGAACTGTCACAAAAAGCGAAGCAGAGATATAATCTTCGAATACGAGAAGTAACATTCAAATCGGGAGATTTGGTGTGGAGGAGAACCTTCGGATTGTGGTCGAAGGCAAACCACGTTAATCGCAAACTTGATGACAAGTTCATTTCAGCGATAGTCCTGGGCGTGAACCTGTAGACTTTAGAATATGTAGCCACAGGAAAAAGAGGCAGGTATCACGCACGAGAAATCAAGGTGGATTCGTGAACATTTACTCAGGTATATCGACAAGTTTCAGCCTGCCTACAACTGTTGAGCTCCAAAAACACCATTAGCCGAATGGGACAAATGGTGCCCTGTCATGGTGTGGCGAGCAACAACCTTTTTTTTAAACCACCTCCCGACCATGGCACACCAGCCAGTATCAATTGGATTCGAGCAGCTGTCTAGCAAGGCCAAAGACAACTCGCAGTTGCCAGAAGGGAGTTGTCGAGACATGAGGGACGAGTTGCACCAACAATAACAGCAGCCTCCAGAAGGCATTATAGTGGAGCACGGCAGACCGGTGTGAAGCGGAATCTCCAGTGGACATACATCGCTTATAGCAGGAATTTCGATCAGGACGAAACCAAGCACCAAACCCTCGTCAGAACCTGCCAACTCCAGCTGCTCACACAAAGTTTCTGCGTTTGCCGTTCTCGATACGGAGAAAATCGAAGGAAGAAAGTTTGCGACACGCAAACCTTTGCAGACCAACCGTTCATCGAGGTGAGAGAAACTGACACAGTTTACGAATCAAGACGCTGACGAATGGGAAAATTAGATAAGTAAGTAAGTTATAAGCAACACCAGCTACAAGCACAGAACAAAGCTCCGCAAATCAGTTTTACAAATCAGTTGTAGTGGGGGTCGATATCAAATCAACAAAAAAACGCTCTTTGTGAGCTTAAAACAGTAAGGTCGTTGACAATTTGGACTTCTAAAAGCTGTACGAAGCAACATATTGCACTATCGGGATGATCTGTGTGAAAGAAGAAATGCTTTCGAATTGGTTGAATGGACTTTTGCGCTATCTACAAAACGAGCCATAAATTATTCGAGTGTAATAACAATCCTCAATGTCGCCTATGAGTACCCTGTTCTGTTCAGTGGAATACGTCCATTGGTTGAAATGATGCCATAAAAAATTTGAAGGTTTTCAAGGATGATGTGCATTGAATTGTACAAAAATCGTCTATATCACATGCTCCAACAGCTGAAAATATGATTTTTCATCAATTGACAAAAGTTCTGATACTTCTCAGGTACCCAATAAGCCTGAAAAATGCTTTTTAGATAAGTTGTTTGGAATGCCATTTTAACCCTTTCTTTTTTTTCTAGTTATTGTAGGGATACACCCATAATTTACCTTCAAACTGTTGTGGTCTAGAAACACGAAAAACCTGTGTTGATTAAGTTTGGTACCGATGCGATCGCAACTCTTCTACCAGTCATCTAAACCGCGGAGGTGGTGTTCTTATAGCGATAAAGAAACATCTAACTGGGACTGTACTAAAAATGCCTAGATGTCAATGTTTGGAGCAAGTTGTCGTACGCGTTTCAATGCCTGGTCGATCATTATATATTTACGATATTTATCTAAGACCGAACCTGACTTGTACAACGTGCACTCCTCAGCAGTCCAAAGCATCTTGGACAAATGTAACAGACGCGACAATATACTTGTTGTAGCTGATTATAATCTTCCTCATCTTCGGTGGATTTTTGATGAGGATTATAAGTGATATCTTCCTAAAAATGCAGCATCGGAACAAGAGACGGACATCACAGAAACGTTGGTCGCTGGTAGCTTGTATCAAATCTGCTCTTTTATCATCGTGAATAAACGGATCCTCGATTTAGCTTTCGTTAATGACACGAACGTGTTCGAACTGGTTGAGCCTTCGACATCTATACTGAAGGTAGAGCCTCTCCATAAACCTTTCGTTTTAAGACTGGATGCGCATTCTGATGATGGTGAAGCTTTTGATACAATTAACGACGAGTTTAACTTTGACTTTACTCGATGTAACTTCGATGAAGTCTCAATGGCCATTGGCGTGAGATGCTGGTTGGAAATGACCTAGACCAGGCAGTTGTGGCATTCTATGATGCGATATACGAGATTCTTCACCGTAATATTCCAAAAAACGTTTCAGTAAAAAATCAGATTATAAGTTTCCGTGGTGGAACGCCGAGCTTGGTCGCCTACGCAACGCACCATAGGACCGACGACAACAAAACTGTTCTTCGTCAAATTGAACTGCAGTATGAAATAGCCTGGAACAGTGCATTTGGTAAATAATTGAACCAAGTTCAACGCAGCCTTCGAAATAATCCCACGAAACCCAGAACCAGAAAGTACCAGAAAGTGTCTATCATTGAGACAAAAATTCACAGTCCGCTGCCGAGTCGGTCGATCTTTTTGCAGACCACTTCCGAGAAGTATTTACCAGCACTCCTGTCTATCCATCGCAACAGTACCTTGAAAAATTGTCAACGCTTAATATCAACCTTCCTCTTCTTAACGTAAGTGATTCCGATGTATTGAGTGCTCTGTCCAGTGTTGATTCTTTGAAAGGGCCTAACATAAAACATTGTGTCCGAGCACTTTCTGCATCAGTGAGTATTATTTTAAATCGTTCAATCTCGGAAAATGTTTTCCCAATTGTATGAAAAGAAGCTGTTATAGTTCGTATTCATAAGGCTGTTGACGCACACAATGTTAAAAACTACAAAGGAATCTCGATGCTGCACTACCTAGCTAAAGTTCTGGAATAGTTTGTCTACAATGTCAACATAATCGACGAACGCCAACACGGATTTGTAAAAAAACGTTCCGCCACTTCAAACTTGATGATGTACACAAGCTTTCTAGTTCCAGCTGCCGAGAAGCGTCACCAAGTGGAAGCTGTATATTTTGACCTCACGAAAGCATTCGACAAGGTGCCCCACAACATTGCTGTTTTGAAACTGTAGTGCCTAGGTAACCAGATTGCTGCACACTTGTACATCTCACAGCGATCCGCCTTCGTTAGAATTGGCACCACACGCTCAAGCACACTCGTAACGCCAACCGGTGTGCCTCAAAGAAGCCATCTACGGCCACTGATCTTTCTCTTGTTCATCAATGATCTCTGCACACGCATTAAATCTGGAAAACTGCTCTATGCTGACGATCTGAAAATGTTTCGTTCAATTGCCTCAGCACTCGACTCTGCTGTGCTCCAAGACGATATAGCCAATATAGAGGAACGGTGCTTGCTGAACGGTATGCAGTTCAACGTCGATAAATGTAAGGTGATATGTTTCGGACGCTTGGCTAATATAAGGCGTTGCGAATATACCATTCTATCCCTGACTTGGCAGTGTTATTCGATAGAAAACTTCGTTTCGCTGACCACATCACTGAAATAACGGCGAAGGCTTTTGCAACATTGGGGTTTCTGTAACGGAACACAGTCGATTTTGTGGATTTCTTCGCACTGAAATCTTTATACTGCGCACTGGTCTGGAGTAGAAAAACTCTAGAAAGAGAACTGCGGAGACTCCATTTTGGATCGATTGGATTCGCGTTTAGCTGTCAAAAAACGAATCCAATCGAACATTGCCTATCCTTATATCATTGGACGTGCTGCCATACAATTCCGGGGCATACGCTGCCAAAAATGCTGTTTTTCTCTCCGCAGTTCTCTTTCTAGAGTTTTTCTAGTCCGGAGCACCTTGGAGTATGCTGTACAAGTATGGGCGCCATACAACGCCGTTCAAAGTAGCTGACTAGAACGCGTTCAGAAAAGAACAATAGTCAAATTGTATGGAAAATGCAGCTGAAGATAGTCTAAATTGATAGGTTTTATCAGATTTGAAAACTATTTCAAGACAACGATGATATATGAAAATTTCATTTTTCAACTTTTGCTGAAGTTGTCTTTGGCAGCACTGCTCCAATGGAATCCAATCAGATCAATTGCAATAACTTCAGTTATTGGGATAATTTTTATAACTGTTAGTGCTCAAATGAAAGGTAATAGTCACAGCCTTACTTATTTTTGTGTTCAAATCTTTTTGTATCAGAAAGTTATAGCTGTTTAAAAACTTCGTTATTTATAAACAACATTGACATGAAGGGGTTAAAATAGTACCAAGTATCCGAAGCACAACAGTGTGCGCTATTAGATATGTTGTCTAGTAATATTGCGATCTTCTTGCATCACCCTCTCTTTTGTGGATTTTAGACACCGTACAGTTTATGATCAAAACAATCCTGTGGCTAGGTATTGCTGCAAATACCAGGAAACTCCACATAGTTTTGATTTCAATGTCATCAAATCTAGTTGTAATTATAACGTTAGATTTGTTTAAACAATGTAAATAGTAAGTTCAATTTTTTTGAAGTTATACGGTGTCTGCCAAAAAACCAAAAATTGGAACAAATAAATAAAATAAACAATGCTCAGATCAAAGCCATATACGATACTCTGACATTAATGAAATTTTCTTATTCTTCTTTACGACGATTGCTCTACTTTGATTCGTTTCATTTTTTGGTTTTTGTTTGTTCTTATACTAGCACAACTAATATCATTTGGTATGTTATGTTGCATCCGTCATGGTTTCTTAAAACACACACTCTCTTTAGTTGATCGTTTTCAATTTCTTTTTCTATATCTTACCTTAACTATTAACAATTGTCCGATATAACAACTATTTATTGCTACATTCAACGAGTTCGACTTGTATGTTGTGTTTGCCGTTTTATGACTATGTGGTACTTAGCTACCTCTATGAGTATTACTACTGCTACTACTACTTCTACTACGACTAGGAAACTGGCCCTTTCATCTGGGTTTACTGTGTTGCTTCACTACTAAACTAAACGTTTCCAAGGGCTTTGTACAAACTTAATCCATTAGGGTGACAGTCATGATTTGGCGCCACTCTGAACAGGCTCTTGTCACAACTCACGAGGGATGGTGCATGGTTTGATTGCTTGATTGCTCTACGTGGCGGTTCAGGTTGTTTTCTTTTATTTTACATCATATAGCTAATAGCGAAAGGATGCGCTTTCGTTTATTTCTAAATATATTAAATATATTCACTCTTTCTCTCTGATTGATATCGGCTCGTCACTTCGTGGGAATGAACGAGCTTGACTCGTAAAATCGATCGATATCTACAACGGTAACACTCATCGGCATTGTTAGCCTCTATTGAACACACTTTTTATTTTCTGTTTATATCGATCCCATTTCAGTGATTTTTTGCTATTTGAGTTTACACTCGATACCTAAACGTTGACATTGCAGCTCCGGCATACGTGTACGAGACCCCCGCAAGGATGCAGTCAATGAACAAACACACTGGAAACTTGTTACGATTTGAAAATATTTGAACATTCCCGAGCATCGAGAGGGAGTGGGACGACTGTTTTATTTTAGCTTGACTGCCAACAATATTCTGATTTTCACATACTGCACCCAACTGATCGGATTTCGGGGGGACCGGAAGCAGAGCTAGAGTTTTAGTAGAGAGGTAGGAGGGTACCTTAAATCATTTTTTTCTAATAGAATGTCAGTAGATTAACCCTAGAACGTTGCACTTGCGTTTTCCACCTTAGAACGTTGCACTGGGGTAAAAATATACCCCAAGCGTTTGATCGCAATTTTCGCAGGCAAACTTGCAAACAAAGGAAATGTATAATACATTATTATCATCGTTTTTAATTGCGAAAACAGCTGTGCAAGTGAAAGTACGAAATTTATTGAATCAATGATACATAAATTGGCTTGAACAAAATAAAAACTGAATAAATCGCGGTTTTGACTTTTTTCATAAACATTACTACAACTTTGCGAGTTTTCAACCGATTTGAAAAAATCAAATGATTCTAAAAGTTGAAAGAATGGTCTAGAAACGCAATAAAATGAAATTTCGATAGTTTTAAAAAAGTTTAATTATTTGGAAGAGTGAAAGTTAAAAAATCGGGTTTTAGAAAATGCCACGAAATGGGGTGAAATTGAAATGAAAAAATATTTCTGGCCAGTAATACATTGGTAACACGCAACGTTTCCGTCACAGCAGTAATTGTGCGCAAGGTATACTTACGAGCCATTGCTTTGAAAAACTATAAAAAAATAAACAATACAACAATAAAAATCAGTAAAATTGAGAACGATTTTTTGCTCCGCTTCGAAATCAAATTAAATAAATTGAATAAATGATTAAAAATGATTATATAATGCTGAATGTTACTTACGTAGTAAAACAATCAGTTAAAAACTGGTATTGTCACGAATCACATTTCCACTGACAGCACGAAACGCCAACGGCAACTGTGCACTGGGGTACAAATGTACCCCACGCCAACTTTGACACCTGCTTCTACGAAGCCTATAAGCAAACTGGCTATACTACTAGGGGCAGATCACTCTAGGAATGTATAGCAAATTTGCATCATCTTAGAAAGAATGCATTTGATTTCCATTTTTGCACCAACTTTGCACTCCCTCGCAGAAAAGATTAGTTAACAATCGTCCTACGCTGATCCACTTTGTTCGATGTTTTGTTGAATGTAGGGCTGTTTTTTGTAGGGTTTTGACGTCTTCTATTTTGATGGAAAGAAATGCATTTAATTTCGCTGATTTTTAAAAATGCATCACAAGGTAACTGCCCCTAGCTATACCACCTTTTTCTACTCTTACTAGGAACTCTAAATCGAATTTTGGTTAGGGTCCCAGGTCAGAAAATGCCGAATTCTCGTCTTTACATGGCTCCAAAGAAGGCGCGGGGTACATTTGTACCCCAGTGCAACGTTCTAGAGTTAAAACAAAAACGATAGTGTAAAAATCTGACTGCACGGTTTACTAAGTTATATTTTGTCGGTCAGTTTTGGCAACCGGCAATTTTGTGTACACTTTGGGTGACTTTTTATTTGACTGAATTAAATATTTTGATTTTGATTAAATAGTTAAATAAGTTTGCATTGAATTCAATTCCAACCTTAATCCGCCATATTTGTTCACAATACACGATTAAAACCGTCGTTTTCTATACGATTGAAACTTTTAGTTTTGGTTTTCGCGCATCTCTGTACAACGCTGAGTAGACGCTTTAAAGTCTATCTGGTTGATTTTTGTGCTTCAAATATTTCCCCTCTGTAACTGACAGATCGACTAGGCCGTTAGCTGGACACCTAATCCAAAAATCACAAACACGTACCGTAGGTCAGAAGTTTTTGATTTGACTGAGGATAACATAATCGAAACATTGAAAAATGCGAACTAACGTATGCAGAGTAATTTGGACAACCCTTCCAGCATTTAAACAAAAATGCAACCCTGCACAAGGCACCATACTAAACGTCATACTCTAGGCACCCATAAAGTACTTGACAATCTGTAACTGTATTAGTGTGTTCAACGGTTTGTTTTCCTCCACCTGTCATAGATGGAGAAAAACAAATCGAAAATAACTTTTCGGTCGGATTATTTTCATGATGGAATATGACCAACCGGAATTGTACGTCCCCCGAATAAGTTTTACAGCGACATAGAGCATTTCAACACTATTATAAATACTTTACGAGAGCTAATTCAAATGTTTAAATTGGCTGACAGTTTTATATATGACTGCTGGAGGAAAACAAACCTCCAAGTAGTGTGAGTGAAATCGTTTGCATAGAACTCTATTGGCTCTCAAACGTGAAACTTTTTCGCTCGATGCGCCAACTAGATTTCATTTTTGGTACCAATCAAATAATGATGATGAAAATATTTTCTTGCATTTATGATATAGGATGGTTCTTCTATTTTAATTGTTTTAAAATAAATATCACATAGTTTCACCAAAAGTTTGATTACAGATGATAAGAAAACACTCGTTCTTTCGTTTGACATCAAAATATTCAGTTGAACTCAATATTTTATTGCGAATTATTGAGATCCGGAATTATTTTTGTATTGTAGAGGTTAGATTGGTTGTTTTAGATATGGAAAATGTTTGGCTAGAATTGGAATTTATCGGTGGATAACCTCTACTGTCAACACCTGCACTCTTTAATCCAGTGATTTTTGCTCACCATCGTGTTTTCTATCGAAATTTCAATATCTGAATTTCATTTTAGTATAAATTGAAACCGGATGAACGAATTCTTAGTGATGTAACAAGAAATTTACCATCTGGATATTTTTCAGAGGTAGGAAACATATTTTCTTCATCAATATTACTTTTCATTAGAAGAAATAACATTTAATTATAATATTGATTGAATTTATAAAATTCAGAATTTACTTTCCAATGTGTTTTGACAGATGCCATAAAACCATAAAAACATCATCATTGCACTCCCGTGCCATCTGGCGGTCGACATCCAGCGTTAGATCACGAATAGAGCAATGAGGTATATCCCTGTCAAAAAAAATGCGGACGTGCATGGTCAGGCGATTTAAAAAGTTTGACGTTTGACTCAACTCGCCTGTGCTAATTGCCCCTAGGAACAAATGCAATTTGCGAATGCGATTTAAAGGCAATTTCAATACTTAGACAAACTTTCTGGCGGCTGAAATGAACTTGGTTGTTTTTCGCGTTTTTCAAATATGGCGGTTCATGTTTGGCTTAAGCTAAAAATTGTTTTTTGATCAATTGGTGTGTTCTCCCTTGTACTTTGTTTATCTAGTGCACTTCATTTAGCCAACGAATGTGGGAAATTGTGGAATCGTGTGTAAGTATAGTGAAACAGGATCTCTGACCGAGAGTCTTAGTGAACGTCAGATTGTGGTAAGTTTTGGAGTACAATACCCATTTCACCATTTATTCTTCCTATAATTTGGTGGTGATTACCTACACTGAAAAAAATCCAAACGTTAATTCTATTTGCTTCAAACCGCTTAAAATTCATATGAAGAAGAAATGCTATTGTTATCACGCGCACACATAGCTTCAATGTGTCAACTGTATAAACTATGTATGCACACACATAAGTTATATGTGCATATTGTTATAGAGTGGGGTTTTATGTGTCTAATAGTTATGAAATGTGAATGTAAGATTAATATTTCTTGTAAATACACACATTAGGTTTATGTGCCAGCAAATAGTGTCTATATGCCTCCGTTAATTGCAAAAATCTATGTGTAAAATCAATAGGCATAACGTTTACTTTTTTTTGAGTGTAGTATACTGGTAAGTATATGTGAGTAGATAATGAATCCTAAAATAAGTATTATTTTTAATTTTCAAATTAGGCAATTAAGGGCGATTAAATGGCGCGTTCCGTGGGCGATATAAGGGCGGGTTGGGCGGCAAAAAATGACGGCGGCAAATTGCCCAAATGTTGCATTTGAAATTGCCCCCTAATTGCCAGCAATTTGCTGGCAAATTGAAGGGCAATTAGCGCATTCGAGTTGGCAAATAGCCCCCCGTTAACCAGCAACTTGCCCTTTTTGACTGGGATATAGGTGTAGCAGCCCTGTCAAAAAAAAATGCGGACGAACATGGTCAGGCGATCTAAAAAGTTTGACGTTTGACTCAACTCGCCTGTGCTAATTGCCCCTCGGAACAAATGCAATTTGCGAATGCGATTTAAAGGCAATTTCAATACTTAGACAAATTTTCTGGCGGCTGAAATGGACTTGGTTGTTTTTCGTGTTTTTCAAACTTAAGCTTGAAATTGTTTTTTGAACAATTCGTGTGTTCTCCCTTGTACTTTGTTTGTCTAGTGCACTTCATTTAGCCAACGAATGTGGGAAATTGTGGAATAGTGTGTAAGTTATATAGGATTTTCGGCTTTTGCGGTCTGATTAATCCCGTTAAAAATACGGCTCAATGGACACAAATCCAACATCAACAAAATATTCAACATAGGATTCGACACGACAAATATTCCAACAACACACTCAGGCGAAAAAACAGCCCTCATTGATCACATCATACAGCAACAACATAACTTCGATCTGACCAAAACAAAAATTATTGATCGTAGCTATCGAACTACGGCTCTACCAATATTGGAGATGTGTCATATTACCAACACATCCAACACCGTAAACTACCGCAGAGATGTAGATGGCTTGAGTACTATCAACGCTGGAATACTCCACACAGCCAAAGCCTCACAATCCGTCAGATTGCAGAGACAACACACAGACAAGCCGTCATCTCACTGCCCACTCCTAAACGTACTCAGTCAAAATTGATCTCACACTCATTACCATCTCACATTGCCCCAACCATCTTCTAAAGTGTCTTTGAGTCGTGCACAGTGATTAAAAAAGGGTGATGGGAAAACTGAACAATTCTACCCACCAGTAAGTTTAGCAAAATAATATTAATTTATTTCAATTTCAACCCACTAACTTTCATGCAATTGCTTAGTAACGGCATATTTGAAGCTTTTTTAAAAAAACCTCCGATCGTCGGCAAACGACGCTCAAACGAAGAACGATAAAGTAGTGAGTAACAAATTGTATTTCCGTTTTTTAAATATGTTATTTGTAACCGTGAATAAATTACAGTTTCCCTTGAAAAAGGCCATAACCAGTGGCCGAAACGTCGGGCAGTATAAATCACCCGTTCTGATTAATCAGACCGCAAAGGCCGAAAATCCTATAAATCATATTCCGGTCGTCTCCCCAAGTAAAAATAGTGTGTAAGTATAGCGGAACAAGATCTCTGACCTAAAATCTTAATGAACATCAGATTGTGGTAAGTTTTGGAGTGCAATACCAATTTCACCATTAATTCTTCCTATAATTTGGTGGTGATTACCTAGTATACTGGTAAGTATATGTGAGTAGATAATGAATCCATAAATAAGCATTATTTTTAATTTTCATATTAGGCAACTAAGGGCGATTAAATGGCGCGTTCCGTGGGCGATTTGGGGGCGATTTAAGGGCAGGCTGGGCGGCAAAAAAATGACGGCGGCGAATCGCCCAAATGTTGCATTTGAAATAGCCCCCCAATTGCCAGCAATTTGCTCACAAATTGAAGGGCAATTAGCGCATCCGAGTTGGCAAATAGCCCCCCCCCCCCCCTTAGCCAGCAACTTGCCCTTTTTGACTGGGAGAACACACGGTTTGCTAGTGTTGGCAACCAAAAATATGTAAACAATCCTGAAGCACAACGGGTCGACGTCATAGCGGTCACAGGATTAAATGGAAGCGGAACGACCGGTATGACGAACGCAAGTAGATTTATACTGTGATCACTCACACAACTCATGTAAGGTTCATCTTACGAATACCAAAGTGCCATCTTCGCCAGATTTGTATTTACGACATTGCCCATAGAGTACTTGACAATCTGTAACAGTAGTATTAGTGTGTTCAATGATTTGTTTTCCTCCACCTGTCATAATTTTTGATAGGTGGAGGAAAACAAATCGAAAAAAAGCTTTTCGACCGGATTATTTGCATGGTGGATCTAACCCAACCGGTATTGTAATCTCCAGAATAAGTTTCACAGTGACACAGAGCATTTAAACAGCAAACGTTTAAATTGACTGACAGTTTAACATATGACAGCTGGAGGAAAACAAACCCCCAAGTAGTGTGAGTGAAATCATTTGCATAGAACTCTATATTTTAAACATCCAGTGTTGATTTCAACCCGCGAGGAGATAGGGTGTTGAGCCCATTTTCGCCATGTTTCTATTATCACCCTATTCAATGGAAGCCGTTGGTTAGAGCAGTGTCTGCCATCTTTGTTCAACGCATTGAGTCATATGGTAGCGCAACAATAGGGGCACTCGATTCGGGTTTTCGTTGCGCTCAAACACGGGAATTTCACTGTTTTCAGCGCATTTGTGTTAATATATTGGTTCTTAACAACGAAGCAAAGCTGTTGATGTCAATTCTTTCGCATTCCATTGATTGGAGGCCGAGAAATTAATGAATTAGTGAGGCACCCTGCTTAGTATGGTGAAAATAGGCACTTTACCCTACCGTGTAAACAAAATGGCAGCAAACCTCTAATCTGGCACCTAGATATTACGCAAAAAAATGAACGCAATACAGTATTATGGCGTACCTTTTGTACAAAAAGCTGGTAACCCTCCAAATGATCCACAACTGCGTCCAATTAGGTCATTAAGCTATATATAGTTTTCCGTTCCATTCGATAAATTTTAGGTCCAATATACATAATATAACATCATTTAAAAAAAAATTTCGTTGTAATACGTAAAAACGATTTTTTTTGTTTTAAATAAAATCTTATGTAAACTTGGCAACCATACATAGGAAAACTGCGGTTGTTTACATCTGGCCTATCAAGACAACACCCAAAATGAAAAAAAACTATGCATTGCATGGTGTTTATGTCAAATGAAAAAAACCGTGCGGAAAAACCGGGAAAGCATGTATTAATTTTTTTCTGACAGGGCATCATTTGTCGTGAAATTCGATATGTCAAATGCTTCTTATAGTGTCAAATCCAGACTGTCAACATATTTCTTTATTTTAAATTTTAATATTATTTTCACGTTTCCTGAGTTGGAAAAAACATTGTTCATCAGCTTTATCGATGTATGTAATAAAAAGATTTTTTTTTCGCATTTAATGACCCAATTGAGGATTTCTGAGCTAGTTTGAAGTGGAGAGTATATGCCAATAATTTTTGACCAAAAACCACAGACTAACAGACATAACACTCGAAAACAATGCCCGCTTTAACGGTCATTTTGAATATATTTGTAGTTGGGACTGTTGCCACATTTGAAATTGTTGCGCCACTGACATATGAACAATCATATGAGGGATAGACCACTAGTGAAAAATTGTTCCCAAGCCTGAGGGGTAACACACCAGAAAATAAGTGTTTGGGACGGTGAATAAAAGGTGGAGCTAGTATTCTGGGAAAATTGCCGGATCGATAGGAGGGAATTCCCTCATAGTGTTACGTCTGTGCTAAAACTATCAAACATCTGATAATAAAAATTATGAAAGAAATCAAGAAAAAGTCAACATCAACTTTTTCGACTGCTTTGCCAAAAATTCCGGCAAACTGTCGTAAAGTTCCTAGGAGTTTTTTTTTCTAAATTAAGTTAATAAGCTGACAAATGTTTTCGTATATAGAGAGAACATTTATTAAAGATTTTCATACAGAAAAAATGCCTTTTGAATTTTGTCCAAATTTTATTCCGCATATATTA
This sequence comes from Topomyia yanbarensis, assembly GCF_030247195.1. Lineage (NCBI taxonomy): Eukaryota > Metazoa > Arthropoda > Insecta > Diptera > Culicidae > Topomyia > Topomyia yanbarensis. The sequence goes on along the minus strand of NW_026683713.1, from coordinate 772,332 downwards.
TTAAAACTTGGCCTTTCAATGAGTCATCTTTCAATTAGCAAATAATATTTTCCAGATTGCATTTTTTTGCTCAAAATTACTTCAGATGGAATTTATTGTTCCAGACTGTCAAAAATTCGCAATGTACTGATCCTGAACGGTATCGTACAGAATCTCTTAAATAATATTGCTTATGGCACTAAAAACTGGATTCTAACCACACTACGCACTTACTATTCTTCTATTGAATTCTTCTCATAGACTGGTTAGTTCGACTGGCCTGTCTATGAAAGTACCATCTCTATCACTTGAGTTACATGTGATTTGACAGCTCGCAGTTTTCAGTAGCAGTTTGATCACTCGCACTTCGAAAGTGCTGAGTCCAGGTTGGTGGGAAGTGCGCAATATTGTAATCAACAGGACAATAGGTGTTTTGTCTAGAAAAACTCTAGAAAGAGAACTGCGGAGACTCCATTTTGGATCGATTGGATTCGCGTTTAGCTGTCAAAAAACGAATCCAATCGAGCATTGCCTATCCTTATAACATTGGACGAGTTGCCATACAATGCCGTGGCATACGTTGTCAAAAATGCTGTTTTTCTCTCCGCAGTTCTCTTACTAGAGTTTTTCTAGTTTTGTCTATATTGGCGCACCCCTCTGCTGAACAATACAAAGAGCCAACGCGTTTGACGCATTCCGTTGGCCAGCTCATCATCAAAGAGCACGTTTTCAATCAGAATAACTCAACAACGCTTCAATCTGACAGACGAGCGTTTCCGATGCGGAAATGTACACACTCCAGAAATGGGATTGTACCCTCTCAAGTGGATAGTAAAAAAAAAGTGAAAGTGGGGCTATTGAAACAAACATGCGGAAAAAGCATAGACCCGAGATAACAGGTCGGTTGACCAAATGCAAAGCTTTTCAATTGCTGTGCAGTGATGAATTAAATAATCCATTGATGGATATTTTTTCGCTCAAACCTATGATGCGAGTAAGCTTCCACATCGGAAAACAAAAACATTCAAAAGCAAACCAGGAAATTTGTTTCGTGATAGGAATTGGTAATCAGATTTAAATTACTTTTCATTATCTCCCCAAAATAATCCTACGTGTCGGCAAAATTGATGCACCGAACACAATACGAAAAGATTTTCTTGCCTAAAAAAATATTCGAAGCAAATGCGAATAAAAACGAGCGTTCGGAATAAACTTTACTCTGCTTCCGGTTCCAAATATCGTCCGTTTAATAAAATATCTCCCACAGTTTCAAAACCAAATTAAACCCTCAACAGTCGCAAATACTTCCAATTTCATACACGTGCTAATCCCTTGTAAGGGACAACACACAAAACTAATCCCAAAGCAAACCATGTTTTCCAGAGAAAACTCCACTCGTACACATACACACACAGACGCGTCAGCCAAACAACTATCCTAAGTAGGCTTATTACTACACATAGTAAGCGTTGTAGCCCCCGTACGGGCTCTTTTTGATGCAGCACGGCAGTAGCGATTGCAGCGTGTTCCGGAACGCTTCCCGAAAGTCCCGGTTGAAGTACGCGTAGATGAGCGGATTCAGTGTCGAGTTGAAGTAGCCAATCCAGAACAGAAGCGTGATGACCACGTCCGGACAGGGACAGGACTCTTCGCCGCATAGGGTTGTGATGACGTACCTGGAAAGAGAGAGGATTGAACCGAAATGAAATACCGGGCTAATCGGGATCAGGGGCGGCGAGCATGGAGATTGGTTTGTAATTACGATCGATGGTATTAAAAATGCCCCTCCGGTGAAGCGTGCACTCGGAGGGGGATAGTGCTTCGATTTGGCTGATTTTGGTCACTAGTATATGCAAATGGATAGATTTGGGAGATTGAATAGGTTTATAATTCTGTAATTTGTTGGGGGTTGATTATTTAGACTAGCAAGAATGTTGAATAGCCGTGATGCCAAATATGATTTTATTTTCAAATACCTCTAGTTAACTCACTTGAACTTTAAAATTCGTATAACCGAATCAGAATAACAACTTAACGGAGTCCTCTACTCTCGAGACCCACTGTTTTTGCGGGAATAAATTGCAAAGTATTCAATGAGCATACCTATTTAGAACTTTTATTTGGAAGATCAGAAAAGATTCATGTGACTAAAGTCATTGTCAAGGAAAACCGATAGTGTCAAACGTGTTTACATTTTCGTAGAAATCAATTAAACATTATTCTAAAGTTTTAAGGGTTCAATATATATTGTACTAGCTAACACCCGCCGCGCGTTGCTGCGACACTCTGCGAAATAAGAGTAAAACACAATTTGTTTCGAAGCGCCATCTGACGGGCAGATAATCTCCAACCAATAGCACACAAACACGCTCCAGAACAAATACCTACTATGTATAAATTTTTACGGCAATCGGTTAAGCCGTTTTGGAGTCCATAGATCATATACATACAAACATTGACTTTTATATATATATATATATATATATATATATATATATATATATATATATATATATATATATATATATATATATATATATATATATATATATATATATATATATATATATATATATATATATATATATAGATAGATAAAATAATATAGAAATAGATATAGATAGATAGATATATATTTATCTCAATCGGTTTATGCAATAAAAGAAGAATTTTATTCATTTTAATGACCCAATTGTTTGCACTGCTTCCCAGTGAGCAGGGCAACAATGCACACAAAAGAGCCTCCCATTTTCTTTTCTTTTGTTTGTTGAGCCACGTAGTGATACGCTCCTATGAGACAACACACAACGAAGTGAAAAGGAATAACATGCAAGTGAAGACCCGAGCAGAAGAAAATAACTTCATAATACCAAATTCAGGTATACTGTACTAATACTTGAACACCGCAATAAGGTATTGAGGAGCCTTGCATAAGAGGTAAAATACCTGAAATAATAACTGAGACATGTACTACGAATAACTAGTTGATAATCAAACGAGTTATTATAATACCTGAATAGTAACAAAACCTTTTCAACCTTCCAATAACAAAATTCACTGTATGAAGGTATTCAATAAAGAATTGATTTGGTATTTGTAAAAATCACAGGGATACATAAATAATACTAAAATGAAGTATTCAGAGTTACAAATAATCGAAGCTCTATTTTGGCAGCTGAAAATGAACCTGAAGCGACTCGCGGCGTATAGAAAATATATTCATTTCACTGATTATCAAGGAACATGTTTTCAAATGACGGTAAAGCGTATGAAAGAACAATCATCATCGTTTACATTGTGCCAGGGCCTACTTTGATGCGTTTGGTTCGTTGCTGCACGGTCGCTTCGTGTAGTAATCGGAGACGAATAAAAAATCTGCATGGATGACTGTTGTTGTGGTTTGTTCGTTTGACGTTTTCAGCTGCGTCACTGAATATTGAAAATGAATGTGGCTGAATATGATCAATTTTCATTGAATGAATTTGAATATTTTTAACTATGGAAGTATTTTTACAAAGGTATTAAGCAGGTATTGAAGAATGTTTCTTCAATACCTGATTAATACCTCAATGAGGTATTAATATTCAGTGAATACCAGGTTTTGGTATGATACCAGAAAACAGTATGCTCGGGTTATTGGCCAGTTATTTTTTCCTGGTCGGGGAGCGACACTTTACGTAAAAAGTGCGAAGAGCGTTTTTATTTTTCTCATCGTTCGCTTGGAGGTACATGCTAAAGAGACTAGAATAACAAAGAGACGCCATGTTTTGTTTGGAATACCAATTCAGCTGTGAACGCTTATAGCTCATAGAGTTGGTATTCCAAAGGGAACATGACGTCTCTTAGTTATTCTACTGTCTTTAGTGGATGTCACATCGCTCCCACGCGGATTTGACAGAATTCCTGAATCGACATTAAACTGATCAAAGAAGTGTTCACCATGATAAACTAACCGGAATCTGCGCTAGTTTTGTTCGAATACAAGCTTCATGCTCCAGTTGCTCCGAAGCAAAACAATCTTAAAAGAAACAATTTTCTGTTCTCGTAAATAACTGACACCAACTTGCTGCCAGTTAGACAAGAAATCCAAACTGACGCCAAATTGGTACCAGTTGATTATTATTTCAAATTAGTCCTATTCCTGGAATACTAGAGTAGAGTGGGGTCAAGTTGGTCAGAATTCGGCTGGAATTCCATCATAAATCAGCTCACATTCCGAATCTCATTCCGATTGTAATTTACTGGGATGAGGTTATTTTATGGTGCGGACATCTATGTGTCATCAAAAGAAGCTCTTGTTTCATGTATCCCAGTCAAAAAGGGCAAGTTGCTTGCTGACGGGAAGCTAATTGCCAACTCGGATGCGCTAATTGCCCTTCAATTTGCCAGCAAATTGCTGGCAATTAGGGGGCTATTTCAAATGCAACATTTGGGCGATTTACCACCGTCATTTTCTTGCCGCTCTACCCGCCCTTAAATCGCCTCCAAGTCGCCCAGGGAACACGCCATGTAATCGCCCTTAATTGCCTAATATGAAAATTACAAATAATAATTATTTTCGGATTCATTATCTACTCACATAAACTTATAAATACACTACGTAATCACCACAAAATTATAGGAATCATTAAAATCAATTATCAATGGTGAAATTGGTATTGCACACCAACACTTACCACATTCTGACTTTTATTAAGACTTTAGGTTAGAGATCTTGTTCCACTATACTTACACACGATTCCACAATTTCCCACATTCGTTGGCTAAATGAAGTGCACTAGACAAACAAAATACAAGCGAGAACATGCGAATTGTTAAAAAAAAAACAATTTTAAGCTTAAGCCAAACATGAACCGCCATGTTTAAAAAACGCAAAAACAACCAAGTCCATTTCAGCCGCCAGAAAATTTGTCTAAGTGTTGAAATTGCCTGTAAATCGCATTCGCAAATTGCGTTTGCCCCTAGGGGCAATTAGCACAGGCGAGTTGAGTCAAACGCCAAGCTGTTTAAATCGCCTGACCATGTTCGTCCGCATTTTTTTACCGGGATAGTACCGCAAAAGCGCATCCCATCACATAAGGTAAGCAGAAATGCCATAAACTACTCAACTCATCACTTCCAATAAATATTATCTCAACACGTAACAGACTGCACAGTGGCACGACTTAGAACAAAAGGTGGACTAAAGTCCAAACCTTGCCGTATCGGTTCAAACAAGACGGTTTTATGTAATTTTGGTACACTAAATTCGTTTTTGATAGTAAAACATTTAAAAAATAAACATTTACTATTCATTAGGGTGTCTCAAAAATATTTTTTTTTCGAAATCGTTCTTAAAATTTGTGTATATTAATTTTCGTGTGCTAAATCGGTTTTGATATTAACACTTGTAAAAAAAGTCATCATGCATTAGGGTGGCTAAAAAATAATTATTTTGTTGTGAAAATTCAAAAAAACGTTTAAAGAACTTTTTATGCGCTGAATTCCTTTTTGGTTATGAAAATATAAATTAACTTTACTACTTATTAGAATGGCTCAAAAGTAAGTATTTTGTCTTTTATAATGATTTTTTCAATAATAATTTTGGAATTTATTTTCCATATTGAAACGAATTGATTGACATCTCATTATGTGGCTTCAGAATTGACTATTTCGTTTCTACAGATCAAATAAGATGTGTTTGACTAATATTGAAACGTTCAATTCATTAGTGGGTTACTTGATATGGAAACTAAATTTTCTTTCATTTTCAAAACAAACATTTTGAGCGTCTTAGTGGAATGTTTAATTACATTAACTAATCAACAAAATGGTTAACGATTTAGTGTGTGTGTTTTAAGTTACTTAGGTTGCTTATTTCTTATCTTAAATAAAAATAAATCGAAAACCCCTTTTCGCGTATATGGTACATTTAAAAATGGTCTAATTTTATTTAAATAATGTTGCATAACCTAAGGCTATATCAGTGCTATGCAAATTCGGATCAAAATAGTCTCATTAAATGACTAGAACTGTGTTCACTCAATTTGACAGTTATTACGTAAGTTAGCAAGAAATAGTTCAAAAACATTTTGACATTTTTCAGATGATTGAAAATATGTACTGATTTTTGAAACCATCTATACCTCCACTCCACTCCTTACTCTTGATCATTAGTAAAACCCTTGTAGATCATGCTCTCAATGCTATTTGAAAGTTGTGCATGTATACGTGTCATTATTCTAGTTAAAAGTGATTATTCAAATTCAATATCAGTAATAACCATGCGTCTCCATTCACAGTTTTTTAAAATTTTGACTGCTTATCGCAAGTTTTCGCAAAACCAGCATAGGCTCATTTTAAAGAGAAAATTAAAAGCTTTCGAATGAGTATAATGTGATTGCGTGCATTCGCTGGCGTCGTTGTTGATATCGCATTAGAAGTTCGAATTCAATAAAAATCATGACAAACAGTTATCCAAACACTAACTAAACCAACTAGTGACTTATTTTTGACGATTTTACGGTGTAATTTTATCACACGGATAAATTTGGTGAAGTAATGCAATGCATAAAATCAACCGTTTCTTTGAAAAACGGAAATAACCGTATGTAGTTCCTATGGTCAAATATTGCAAAAAACAGTTGAATTATGCCCTTGAAAAAGCTGTCAAAAATTCATTTTACATTCAAATCACTAAAAATCTCGCGAAAATGTCACTGATGGCTCAGCTGATACGAGAAAAATACTAGTGAGAATATCGCATAACCTTCATATATGGACTCCGGGCTCGTCCCACTGTGGACTGCGCCAACAAGGCCAAATACTTTTAAAGTATAATAGATCATTGGCGCAGTTAAACTAACGCACTGTACCATGTCAAATAAACTAACAACAAAAAATATAATACTCGAATCCGAAACAAAGGTGGTTCTAGAGCTTTTATTTTTCAGGAATTCAATAAATACCTGGCATTCCTGTTGAAACAGCGTAATACCGCCAACGCTGTCGCCGCCACCGATCAAAAACGATCGGAAAGCTGCCGCGGATCAAAAATCCATCGGCGCACATGTCTATACTGCTGATGGTTTGCGGTCATCTCACTCAAAATGTTAAAATTATTAATGAAAAGTGAAAAAAAATTGGCTCGCAGTTTAAACACAGAGAACAGACGTCCATCTTCAGCATTCAACTTGTGTAAAATCTCTAACGGTTTCGTAGGTAGTTGGGATATCCAAACTAGGTGCGCTACTGTCGTCATGTTTTTGTGTGGCTGAGTTCGACAGAATTGACAGCGGTTATTCCTTTACCCAAACTAGTCCGGAACCGGTTCGGACTTCCAGCATGAATTCCAGCTCAAATGCATCAACCGATAGAGTCGGAATCGGTTGTTTTCTTGGAGCAAGATTCCATGCTGAATCCATGCAGGATTTCGAACCGATTCCGGTGTTTATCGTATATTAATTCAAATGTTTACACACGTTTTTTAAATATTTTTATTCGATGTAATGGATGTCTGTTCTCTGTGGTTTAAATGTAAAAACAACGCGTGCATCTGCTAATAATTTTAGTTCTAACTCAAATCATTTTAACTAGAGAACGTAGCAACAGATGCTGACAGCATGCTGGAATCAACAATTTCTCCTTCATACCAATGGCTTCCATTGGAATCTACTGAAATCGGTTAGAGGAAACTCAATTAGCCCCAATGGCCCCAGCTAGGCACAAATCTAACATCAATGGAGGATTTTTCACATTAATGAAAAGATTCAATCAATCAATTTTGCCATCACATCTTGTTAGGCGTTGGATTGGATGGGAAAATTTCATACCTACAGTATGTAAAAAAAGTTTGTCCACCCCTACCACAAAATTAGTATTTGTTTAATATTCTTGACAAAATCGTCCTCAAGTACATCCCGCATAAATGTATACCATATGCCAACAATTGCATCAATCATTTCAAAACCATTTTCAATATGGTTCGTTCAACAATAGATTAACCATTGCCTAGTATAATATCGAACATAACCAGTGTCGTTTTTCCATACTCGACCGTACAAACAACGGGTTGTTAAGAACAGTCACCATACCAAAATGTGCTGTTTTCCGTATACATTTTGACAACATACCATTCAAGAACCATACAGATTATGGTGGCATGCATATTTTAAGTCTAGCGATGGATAAAATACTAGCTGGAGAAAAAAAAATTTCTTCCCCTTTACATTTCAATTCTATCGATTGATGAAATATTATTTTGCTCTCGCCATTTGCTGAAGAATGCTTCGTCGACACTAAGTGAACTGACACTTTATCCAATTGAGCTATCTCCGTAATATTGTAAGACGAGAATTTTTGACCATCTTAAACTACAGATTTTTGTGAGCAGGGTAAACAGATATACGAATAACAAAGCCCACCAGAGCAATACTAACCTCTGACGCCAAAGGACAATGTAGTATACAAATCTCCAATATAGGATACACGGAATGTATTGGAAATGGTAACTAAAATGGGTATGGTAGTATAACAGTTCAATTATAATGGTGAAATATATCAGTAGTATTCCCAATATGGTGAGCATTATACAAATGGTTTGGAAATGGTTCCGAAGATTTCTGGAATGGTATTTATTTATACGGGATTTTTATTTACGTTTTATTATGTATGCACTAGATCATCAAATTCACTAAAAAAATACTTGTATTTTTCTTTTGTGCCACTTTGTGAAATTGTAACAGGTAATAAAAAGGCGTAAAAAAATTATTCACCCTTATGAACCTAGTTACTGTTTAGCGTATAAACCAGCTGCTGTCATTTTACTCAATGTAAAAATTGTACATAACAGCTGTATGATCACTGGAATTGTAAAAGCTCTGAAATTTTCTCAGGTTCCTGGACAAAATTCCAAATAACGTTGAATTTTTTTGAGTATTCGAAAATGAATGATAGATCATCAAAACTATTTCGTGAGAATTCTGAAGCAAAAGTTATGCACATGATCAAAAAATGTGGAAGACCAAAATCCAAGAATTGACTAGACCATTTGAGAAACAATGTAAATAAAATTGCTTCGTTGTGTTCAATTTTTTATTTTCTAAGATTTGGCCGACCTCAATATTGAAGAAATACTGGTTTTGTAACAGAGGAAGACAAACTTTTTTTTTACATACTGTATGGTGACGGCGCCAAAAAAGTGGGTTAGTACCAGTCCCACCCCGAACTGATGGGAAGCATTGCGACACAGTGAAGCGATGAGTTAAAAATGAATGACAGCAAAAAACAGAGACTCGAAATCAAGTTTCGATTCACGGTACGATGAAGCTCCATCATCAACACCGTTGCTGGTAGTATCGACGAATAGAATCCAACCGACTGGCAGAAAGGGAATGAATGAGATAATTGAATTTATTTTCTAACTAAATGCAATCTGTTCAAAAGAATCCACAGCAGTGTATGGCAATCGATAGGTTGATGGAACGGGAGCTACCGATGATGGGTGATAACTAAAATTGCTGAATTTGCACCTGCTTTGACAGATCATCGATAGGAAAATGGAAATACAGGGCACCTCCTCAGTGCCGTTATCGAACAGTGTTCGCGACTGGGACGACTGATAGATGTCAAAAAATGGTTAAATGTAGAGCATTGAGTTCTACAAGATGACGACACGAATGAACTCATAACGAATGAAGTTCATGTTTGACAATTCTCGGTGGTTTGCTTACTTTGTCAGATGCGTGAGTGCGAGCGCTACGGGTGCTCATCTGTTACATTCGAACTCACGTAACTTCCATGTAACAAACCACCGAGAATTGTCAAAAGAAGTTCATCCGGCTCGTTTTGTGGGGTTATGTCGGTTGGTGTAAAACCTAATTCTTGGTTAGGGCACCCCAGTTAGAGTGTGGCCATGAAGAATAAGAAAACATTATATATCAAAATAAAGTTTGACGTATTCGCAATAGAGATACGTCATATTTCTGCTCGTTTGGATACGTCAAATTCTCGACAAATATAGGATTACGGCGTAAAAGCCAACTATCAAAATTCCCTCGATTTCAAGACAGAAAAATGACATTAGCGCAGTAGCTAACCTAGTTTATGTGAGCCGTGGTTCAGAGTTTCTGTCAAAATTATATAATCTGGGACAAAGAGGAATGAATTCTGCTTTCACGATGAAAATTTTCCAACGGTAAACTACTAAACAAATGGAAATCTTCCTCTTGTGCTCATTCTTCACAACTAACAAGTAGTGGAAGATCAAAAACAATTTATCTGAACCAAAAAATTAAAATTGCTGTAGGCTTTCCTGGTGAACCTTCTGTACCATCCCTGGACCAGCAGCGCTCGTTAAAACTTCAAACAGTAACTGTAAACTTGTATTTCAACTTACCACAAAAAGAACGGCAACCAGCAGAGCAGAAACACACCCATGATGATTCCGAGCGTCCTGGCCGCCTTGTGTTCTGCTCTCCAGCCCTTAGCCGGTCGGGTTGAGGTTCCACCTGTAGCGATTGTTTGTCCAAAATTTCGTTGCATAATTCATTCCCAAGGGTCGTCGTCATCGTTATCATCATCATCATCAGCATCAGCAGCAGCATCGACGTCACCGTCGTTATATTTATTTTTGTAAAATGAACGTAGTTTGTCGGACGTTTAATTAAATTTCCGTTGTTTATATGCAATTGCCAGGAACAACGATGACCGGACGTTGGCAAGACGAGCAAAAGCAACAAGAAAGAAAAGTGAAAGTTAATTTAGTGGGTTGTTTTCTTATGGGACTTTTTGCCTTACCCCGTACCCTAACGGTCTGGGGAAGGCAACTTGGGCGCTGCTGCTGTTTCAAAGTTAACAATCAGATTGAGCTACAGAGAGAGAAAGGTGCAGTGAAGCTTGGAAAGTTTTCCGGACGTTGCCAATCAGACTACGCAGGACTCATGCATCGTTAGAGTAATTTTGGATTTATACATAGCGAACGGGCGAGAAGTAAAATTTACCATGCTAAATGTTTTTAGTGCACATAACTATTGCTACCGAGATTTTCGTCGAGCAGTGCAAAAAATAAGTTTCAATTGGGATCCAGTCAAAAGGTAGACGTGGCAAATAATAATGTTTTTATTTTTACGTCGATGCTACACCAGTGTCACGTGCGAAACAATAACTTTTTAAACACTTGTTAGGTCGAGTGCGGTTGATGTTAAACCAGTGTAGTGCCAACGTAGAAATAAAAACGCCTTAAGATGAGCACAAGACAACAAATATACAAAACAAAGAACTACTAAGTACTAATTACTGATGAAGCAACCAGGAATATTTCGAATCGAATAATTCTATCATACTTGTCATTATAAAAACACGAAAACCGGCAACAACACGTTGTCTACAATTTTATGTAAAACCACAGATAATCGACATTTAAGCCCTTCTAGTAGTCTCCGTTTGTAGGCGTTTATTATCGCTTGAGATAGCTGTACACCTTAAGAATTCTCTAATTTCATATTTGACGCTCGAAAAGTTTTCAGTTTCTTGAAGTTAGTAAGACTTCCCTGAAACATACGGGACATGCCGTAGCTTGCAAAATTTTTTTGATGTTCGCTACATTTTCCTAATTTTGTTAACTTTTCTCGAAATACTTCATTGAAATGCTTAGTCGAGTGTGAGTTTCATGAGATTTACTTGAGTTTCGTAGTCATTTTTTTAAGTTTGAAATAATTTTAAAGCCCTCTGATGTGTGATTTTTTTCCCAGAAATTCTTAGTTTTTTCTTAAGGCATCGCGAACATTCCAGATATTCTTAACATGTCTTCGAAGGTGGTAAGATTTGTTTGGGGGTCTTCTACTCTCGCGATTTAAAAAAAAATCGATTTTTTTCTTTGTTTAATTTCAATCTATATGTATCTGAGAATACGCCACAGAAAGGATTTAGTGAAAATCATATTCCCTGGCATGTTTCTGGGAACCGGCCGTTTCTGAAATACTATAAGCGCGGCGCACCACGATGGCGCTTGTCTATGGAAAAATCATTGTTTAAAGAATTCACCGGTCCATTCTTGACGGTTTATGGATATGTGAGAGTCTGTGAATGGTCCTTTGCCTTTCTCATATAGAAAGGTTAGGCAATCACTCTAAAAATCGTCAACTAATCCCGGCCCGGAGGGCCGAGTGTCATATGCCATTCGACTCAGTTCGTCGAGATCGGAAAATGTCTATGTTCCGGAGTTACGGGTGGAAGAGCAATCATGTGAAAAAAATTTCCCCCAGAGGCGAGATTCGAACTCGCAACCTTTGAGACTCCGGCCCAATGCACTAACCCTTATGCTATCCCTGGGTATGGTGACATCCCAGAAAGAACATATGTTTATCCCACTGGCGGTGATCGTACCCTGCCTGCAAAGCGAGAATCACACACAACGGTAGCTGATCACCCCAACACATTTGATCTATTTAATTTCCCCGCTAGATACCAAGTTTTTATTATCGTCTGATATCTAACTTTTAGTTCATTACCCATCGTACTTTGGTGGGTCACAGAGCTGGGGGGAATTTTTTCACATGATTGCTTAGCTTTTTCTCCGTTGGATACCACCACTGTCCTAAATAAGGTATTGGCACTTAAGTCAAAAGACCAAAAATTGAATTATTAGTTTAATTCGAACGGGCGGGTTCGCTCCCGTCATACCTCTGTTCACTGGGCAAGGGACCAGAAATCGACAGTCTTCATCAACTCTGTCACCCACCGAAGTACGATGGGTAATGAACTAAAAATTAGACATCAACCGATAATAAAAACCCGGGCCTTGGTATCTAGCGGGGAAATTAAATAGATCAAATGTGTTAGGGTGTTCAGCTGCCGTTGTGTGTGATTCTCGCTTTGCAGGCAGGGTACGATCACCGTCGCCAATGGGATAATCATATGTTCTTTCTGGGATGTCACCATACCCAGGCATAGCATAAGGGTTAGTGCATTGGGCCGGAGTCTCAAAGGTTCCGAGTTCGAATCTCGCCTCTGAGGGGGGAGGGGGAATTTTTTTCACATGATTGCTTAGCTTCACTCACCATTTCGTATCGTTTTCCCCGTTGGATACCACCACAACCCTAAAAAGAATTTTTGAATTGTACTGAACGTGATCAATTTGGCACCACTTGCATCTGGTATACTCAACCTGCACAAAACGTTGCATAACGCAGGGCTGATTTTTGGAACAACTTGATCACTCATTCAGCCCTTCGTTATGCAAATTTGCAACATCATGACAGATTGGCTAAGCGCGACGTTTCATGAAGCGCGGCCGTTCTTTTCGAACAGGAAAGGCCGCGTGGAATTTTGGAGAAATGCGCTAATAAATAGGCTGCACACAGATTTCACAAAATATTACCTAGATCCCTGCTCTGTATGGGACTCTAATAGAACACAGACTCTAGTTAGAGTTACTATACTCAGAGTTAGGCCAGGCCGCTTACAGAGCTCCGGTGAGAAGTTGAGCAGGGGCTGGTACTGACAGTAGGATGCGAGAAACCTGCTTGCAGCATATCGAATGGAGCCTGTCAGATTAAAAGCAGGCAGTCGGTGCAGATCCATTTGGTTTGCAGCAAGCAGATTTCTCGGATCTCGCATCCTACTGTCAGTACCAGCCCCTGCTCAGCTTCTCGCCGGCACTCTGTGAGCTCTCTTAGGCGCACACAAAAGCCGGAAAACTGGCTGCTCTTATTTTAGGAAGAAAACACTGGCATCCTATGCAAATGTTCAAGCTCTAGGTTTATAACTTCATTTTCGTCGTGAGTAAGAACTTTACAACACAAGCGAAGAGTAAAATAATTATGACCATAGCCACAATGCCTTTTTCATATATGTACATTCAAAGAGAACATGTTATGTGACGTCATGCTCGATTGGCTTCGGCATTTGACATGTTCAATTGGCTCCGGTCAGCGTCTCCGCCTAACTATGAATGTAGTAACTATAATTGTAGTGCGTACAAGAGGATGACATGACGTCATATTGGCGTAGTCAACATAAAAAACTTTGTTTGCAACAAAATAAACGAAATTTGTCTAAATACAAACGAGGAGCACTTTTGTTTGCATCAAATTAGAGAAAGTGTGCATTGTTTTCTATTGTTTACTGCTACTGCTGTTTGTTGGTGACATTTCAAGCGATTTTGACGTTGTCAAACTGATCCCCATTGATCGGTGAAAAAACCACCCCGGTGGCACGGTGATAGTTTCCTGAAACCTCCGTTTGTTGTTGTGGTGGCGTTGTTGTCAACAAATTATTAAGCTACATTCATACTGTTCCTACGTATGGCGCACATGCATTCAGAAATATGAAAATCTATTAAAAGGTTTTCAATGTTATTCGAATAAATTGCATTTGTTTCGACACAAAGACTGAGCTAAAAATTTAGGTGTAATAAAAAACTAGTAAAAATATCGATTGAAGAAGCAGTATGTGATAAGCCTACTCTAACGTTGCGGTGTGATAAGAATCTTCAGGGGTATAGAGTATTTTCCAAACTGAAGCTGTATTAGTGTGATTAACGATTTGTTTTGATCCACCTACTATAATTTTCTGATAGGTCGAGGAAAATAGTTGACCTTAATCAGCTGAATTATTTTTGTAATTGAACATGAAGGAGTATTTTATGTCCCCGGCTTTAGTTTAACAGGGGCACAGAGATTTTTAACAACATTACAAATAGGATATGGGATTTTATTCCAATATTTCAATTAGACACGAAATTCTACATAGGATATTGACACTACAATGTTATCTAACATCAGAAAAGCTTTTTCGCATAAGCAATCTAACCTAGCATCTTCAAGATAAGTAAAGATTAGGAAACTGAGTGTATGCGGATGTCCCCAAGGAGTTATTATTTGATTCATGCGATCTTGTCGAGGATGGTTCATAGAGGAAATGTAATGATCGTGCAACTAGTCACACATGATGGTGACCCGAAAATATTTAAAATACCACAACCACAAACGAGACATTTTTTGAAAAAAATTAAATCGCCAATTACAGAAATACTAATAACGCTGTTGATAGAACACGATCTAATGAAAAAGTAAGCTTATGCCAATAGTGACATTTGACAGTAGTTACAACAGCAGTCCACTGTTGTAATGAAATTGCGTATGTTTGCTGAGAACAGTGTTGGGAAATTATCAAAAAATCAAAAATCGGTAACGCATAAAATTACTACTGATTTTCTTACTCGATATTTATTATCAGCAAAATCACGGATGAGTTTAGCAATACAATGAAAATGTGAAATCCATTACGCCTTCTTCGATCTCATCATCGTGATAAGTTTTTCTTTCACACGTACTCATAGAATCATCTAAAGAGAAAATCAATCTCACCAATTGTCAATGATGTATGATATTGATGATTTTATTATGCGCATAAACTGCTATATCAGTTTCGTCTTCCATTTTGCAGTAGCTGCGATTGAACAACTAGAGCTGAATATAACGGGAGATGCGGGAAGGTAATTAGAGCCCAACACATTTGTTTAGGGGGAAAATGTTCTCGTATGCAGCGAACCAAAATATTAATTTAACTTTATAGTACAAATAGTACATGTCCCTATACTATTAAACATGTTTGAGTGCTAGGATTTTAGTTGACCCACAGGGCTTATATCTTGATCGCCGAAGCCGCCAAAACACTAGAAACCCGGAAACTTCACACGGTTTCTCTGCTTTAGGGAGTTTGAGTGAGTGTAAACCAGTGTAGTGCATTGTCAAAAACGAAAATGCCATTAGCTGTGTCTTCTACTAATAGAGCCTACAAAATACGATGAGAGCGTTTAGCAGGAGACAGATCATCCAACGGTGAGAAAAATTGTTCACGATTTTTCAATAATATTTCTTCTACTGAAATGTGTAGCAATCACGCGATGATTTTATTTTGGTTACCGTTGCGTGAACAGTTAAGGGTGACAACGGGCACATAAAATTGAAAACGAGAATACTAGATCAACATCGCTCTCTGTATATCAAGTTATAAGGTTTGTGATGTCAGGTGGTAATAATGAAAACGATTATCATCGATGATTTTTTTCGACGGTGATCATTGATTTTTAATTTTTTGATTATGATTATGACAACACTGGCTGAGAATTGTGAAAAGTCGGTCGATCGGAATCGATTTCAAACCCCCAGAAAGATTTGTTTACTATCTGTCACTTGAGATGTTTTATCCCTGTTATTTGTGCAAAAATCGAATCGTTGGTTAAATCAGAGGGAAGAAATTTGCTTGCAGTAATTGTTTTTCAACAAGTTGTTAAGCTACGTGGAAAGCCAATAAATTTTAAACACGAAACTTATCAATAAAATAATTCACTGTCTCTTCAAATATTGTTGCTCTGCGATTTTATTACCAACCATCATTTTATACATTTATATGAAGTTAAACAATATTCAGTTAGCATAATGACGGATAAAATAATTAATTGTTTAGTAAATATTTATTACGCACAGAGACGATGTCGTACAAAAATAGATATGAACATAGCTTAAACGCATTTCTTGACAGCTAGTCAGCGATGCCAGATTTACAGACATGTCTGTATTTTACAGACTTTTGATGGTCTCCTACAGACGTAATCAGAAATCTACAGACTTTTAAAAGAGTAACAGTGTTTAACAAAATTGCACTAGAATAATTTGACCCGGATTCCTTTACAATAGTTTATTAATTTCAAGCTACTTTTAAAGTATCAACCTAGTGTAAATGGGATTTACACAACCATCTACAGACTTTTACAGACATTTTAATTATTCTTCTACAGACATTTCACAAAAATATGTGGCATCGCTGCAGCTAGTAGAACCAAAGAACCAAAATTTTTGGCTTCAAGGCAAATGTATGTAGATGACAGCCGTGCCACCGAGGTGGAAAAAAACGATGTTGCCTCTTGTCAAACTCTGTATGTAGAAATAGGGGCGCCAGTTACCTGAGTGCGTACCACACAAATATGTGTGGAAAGCATAGTTCCGAAACAGTCGATAGTTGAAACCCCGGACGGGACATGCGAAGACGGGTTTCTTTTTCTCTCCTGATATTGATGTTATTTAGCAGGGCAAAATCAGAGTATATGTAAGGAGAGTGAAGACAACTGTCATGATTATCCGTCAGTGATATTCCAAACGAACAAATGACCTGTCAAAATACATGAACTTGACTCGTTTGGAATGACACTGACAAATAATAATTGTTCCAATTTTGACAGTGTCGTCACACTCCTTATATGCACTCAGGGCAAAATATGCTTGCAAAATAATTTCAAGCAAATGTCGATGATAGTGCTGTGCCGCTGCGGCATAGATTTCTGCCGATGAGGTACAGATTTGTGCCGAAAATAATAGAGCTCAAACATAACATGAACTTTGGTGTCGTTTGTCTGAGCTGTGTAAAACAGCATTAACCATAGCTGTTGAGCAGAATAATTAAATTGCACTGGGGGTGTCCGTAGCGTAGTTGGTAAATCGATTGCTTTGTACGAAGCACACCTGGGTTCGAGTCCCGACCCCGCACATAGGGTTAGAAATTTTTCATAAGAGATTTTTCTAACCAGAAGAGGCGAATGACCTTAAGGTTAAAACCTCTATAATCGAAATAAAAATTGCACATGCCGTCGATGCATTTTGGCATATTTGTCTCTATGCATGTACATGCACCTAAGCAACATGTGAAATATATTTTCTAAAAACATCTAGTATATAGCTAGGATATTACGATACTACCCGGACACTGTCCACTTCAAGAAAATGAAAATCGTCAAGAAAGGTCCGGTTCGCAATGACAGGTCATTGCCGGTTTGCGGTGACATTTACTTTTTATCACTTTGCACGTCCTTTCCCAGGGTGGAACCCGCGGCCGCTTTTTTAAAATAAGTGAGGCAAAAAGCTTGTTCCAGTACCAGGAGAATCTGGGACAGGACGTTTGGATACGAAAAAACCTAACGCTATATGCATTCAGTCCATTTTAAATATGTGAGGCAGAATGAGAGGCTTTGCGAGACGAGCGATAAAATAAACAGAAAAAAAGACAACATCTACGCAGGTCCCGCCCAGCTCCAGAGTTAACAGGGAGAAAATGAGCAGGTAGTGTTTAGTACAAAACGAACAATACAATAAACAAATTAAAATGCGCATCCTCCCCCAAATCCCGCCACAAGCTGGAACGACTAACATATATACAAAACTGATCAAAAAGAAGATAGTAATGTACAAAACAAATGCTCATATCCAGACTTCCCCGTGTACCTGTGTGCAAAATTTCGTGCACGCGTTCAACCTCAAATATGCTTCGTCTCGATGTACAGGTTCGCCTCGAACATCGAATCCAAGCGAACGATGTACAAACGCTAGTTCAAACATCCGTGTACGTTGTTACCGTCGCTTTGGTTCGGTATCGATTGAGAGACGTTTGTTTTGGAGTTTACAATGTTTGTAGTATGTAATGTATAGTATGTAAGTGTAATTTAATTTTTATTTCTTTATCTGGCTCTGATTTATTAATTGTCGTTAGTCTATTTTCTTGCTGTGTATTATTTTTTTTAAATATTTTTGTTTAAACTAGCCTAAGTATACTAACATTAGTAAAACTATCAAACGTTAACGTTTTCGGAAAAAATATAATCATGTGAACGTTACCGTTAGAGAAACCACGGACATACTGCTGTATAAAGTCCCAGAAATTCAAAAGAGACCTTCTGTGCCCACCCCGGAACATCCATACCAGGTGTTGGGGCTTAGCCTAGGTTATCTCATGGAACGGGAATGAATTATCTGGGTCAAAACAGCCGTGCTTCCCAAATGGTAATAAAAAAAATTATTACACATTATTTTATTTTGTAACGGAAAAAACCGCAACAAAACAAAAGACGTAAAAAGACCGCATTAATGTCCAAACCCATTAAAATGTTCCCGAAAATTTGAACAACCAAAATTATACCACCTTCGAGGGATATTCTGGCTGCTCACCTCTACTGCATCCTGCGATGGTCGAGATCGGGAGAGAGAATTAGAGAGGTGAGGGGAGGAAAGGGAGAGGAGATGGATAAGAAGGAAGATAAGGAAAAGGCAGTTGATGGTAGGCCTTATAAGTAACCGGACAGAAAATGTGAGGTTTTTTAAGACCCAGAAGAAAGTTCGGGCTCGTAAAGCGTGCGAATTTTATGCAGTTAGGAGAAAATTCTCCTTGGTACGCTGATTGAGATACCCGGTTTGTAAAAGCGCGTGCCAAGCCGTCCCGGAAGACAGTCCCGCAATTATTCCTAAACAGGACAACCCCAGTCACGACGAACGTTTCGGCAACGGGCTCGTTTGGACAGAACCGTTGAATGTTCGGACGCAACTCACAGAACCCCGAAATCTCCACGACTATCTCTAACAACTTACCGCGTCGCACCCCTCGTCGCACCACCCGAGTGAATCGACGCATATCCCGTATCGTTTGGGAAAAGTGGATCTGCGGGCCGGATGAATCACCTATCGATAGACCAGCCGACCGAACGTCACCTGTCGATAGGAACATCATTGCAACCGCCGAGTTCCCAGGTATGCCCTTCTCCTCTCCCTCTCCGCTGTTCAGCAATGGGCCCCTTCGTTCGACGAACTACATGGTACCGATGGCAATAAATTTGTAAATTATGTAAATTTCTCTTTCTATTCAGAGTCAGTTCTCCATTCATAGACATCTCTCGATAAATCCGCTTTGCAACAGGGTAAGTTTCGGGTTGATCGAGTCTTCCCCAGGCGGTTGCCGACCCTGAGAGAATATATATTGAGCTAGTTGGGTCGAGTGTGTTAACACACACTTACGACGTACACCGTGTGCGTGCACGAGAACGATTCGCACAAGGCAAAAAGAGTCAACGCTAGTGCTGATGAGAGTGAGAAAGAGAAAACTAATGCCACGAACCTATGTGCACGCACACCGTGTACGCAGGGACGCCATTATGTCAGATTTATCTGGCACCACCAGAGGTTTTAGCAGCTTTCAGACAAAAAGACAAACCTCTCATTGTGCCAGATTTTTAAATTAGCGGAGCTGCGACACACAAATTTTGGAAAATTGGGTCATATTTTCCTAAATTTAAAACAAATGGATTGATGCACGTCTTTGAAAAATAGTGGCAACCTTGCGTATACGGACATGGGGTTCGGCGAACATGTGCACGTGTTTTGATTTCGTGTTTGAGTCTAAGATTATGAGTTTGTACACGAAGTGTGGGTTTAATATGAGCACAGAACCAGAGCGAACAATGTATACGATGTTCATTTGGGAAGCCACTATCATTAGCAATGCACAGTGGTTCAGAATGCAAATTTAATAGGATTCTTTAGTGTAAAATAAAAAATAACAAAAGTTATGCAAATAAAACCGGTTCTTAGGAACATCCTAAAGCTTACATTATGGTTGCTCGTGCAAAGAAAACTATTAAAAATAGAGCTTGCGTGTCTTCTGCAAATTTATCAAAAATGTATTGTTCTACAACTTCATCGAAGACAGTCAAGCTCTATCTCGAACCGTTCAAAAATCAATTTTAAATCTTGCTAAAATTAGAACCACCCTAGCTTCTGTTTAAATGAAAGAAGGTTGCAAAGTTCTACAACATATTGTAATATTAAGTAATTTAGCTTTAGCAAAATATTAAAATTCCTGCTAAATTTGCATTCTGAGCCACTGTGCAATGGTTCAGAACGCGGAGGTCTGACTAGAAAGCAGCCTCAAAGCAAAATGTGTTCAACCAGTGAATTACGTATGACTGTACCATTCTAAATTAACTGTCAGCCCCTCTCCGAAACCAGCACACTGCACATGACTGTTGCTCAACTTTTCCACAGCTACGAAATATGCATTTAAATTTGGAAATTATAGTTAGTGCCATAAACAGAACCAGAACCATGCAGCAGAATCAGGCCAACCACTCATCCAGGCTAGGTGCACACAATAAAGCACCGAAAGCGGGTATGGTTTCCTGTTCACTCTACACTGTGGTCCGGAAAAGATGATACATTCGGTGCTGTCACTTCACAGACTGAAAATGGCTGGATGTTGTTGGCTCGAATCAAAACTTGTCGAAAGTAAACAAAGTTCATTTCATATCGTCAACCTGGCGCCCAGGTGGTGAAATCAACGGAGTGCTGGAGCG
Organism: Topomyia yanbarensis; assembly: GCF_030247195.1. Taxonomy (NCBI): domain Eukaryota; kingdom Metazoa; phylum Arthropoda; class Insecta; order Diptera; family Culicidae; genus Topomyia; species Topomyia yanbarensis. The sequence continues at coordinate 751,202 of NW_026683713.1, read as the reverse complement.
TTGCCAAAAAAAATTTATTTCCAGATTCAATTTTACTAAACTTCCCAGTTTAACTCAGTCGGAATGCTGGCTGGTTCTAATTCGTATTCTGGCTCCGGTGACACAACCGATTCAAGTTAGAATGTTTAAGGGGTACCTTTTCGATGCGGCTTAGCCGCATAACCGAGGCCTAGGAACCGAAGCGGCGCAAAGCCGCTGAGGATCCGCCGGACGAGGTGGCCACCGACCCGCCATCGGAAGCAAGCGAACCTGTGATCCACTCGTTTGCCCGGCTTACTCAAACATAGGGGCTATCCCTAGTTTAAGTCCGACTGAGCGGTAGCGAAGTCGGACAGCACGCGCAAAAGCGATGTGGCGTAGCCACATTGGGTGCTGGACACAAAATAAAATTGGCAACGCTAGCAAAATGTAAACACAAATGAACACTCCGGATGAACCTATCGTCAATTGACATTTCGGCGAGTTTTGATTCGAGCCAATAATATGGGCCCACTGAAAATACGATCAAAAACTAGGTCACATCATTGAAACTTTCTCGTTTTTGGAGAACGTTGTCAGATAAATAGCAAACGATACAGCGGATTGCACCGGAAAACCAATACATATTTAAATGCGAAAGAACTAAGATAATGAGTCAAGGCAAAGGTTCCTTATCTCAAACCCACTCAAGTCTATTGTCTTCCAGATCAACTTCTCGACTGTACTGGACAGTGTAACCTTCGACTGTCACGATTTCCAGGAAGACAAAAGACAAACGCAACATTTTAAATGAATCTTGAGCACATCTGGGACACATTTCTTCCAACTCTCCACCCGAACGACACGCTGTCATTAATATTTATCACCGACAATCTTATTATCGGTGGCCTCTTAATCGTTCTTCCGCTTCCCAGCCACCCATTCGAAGCATCTGACTACACCAGCTAAGTACAAGCAAGTCCGCTGACAAACGCCTTTTAAGATTAAACCACAGATAACAGACATTGACAATTTGACCAATTTTTACATCAGTCAGTCATTTCAACTAGCGAATCAAATTCGTGGGCGTCGTTCAACCAGTGAATCACGACTATAGTATTGAGGTGCTATTGTTTTAACAGAGTTTCACTCCATTGTTAACAGAGGTGTTCTATGCTATTTTATTAGAACATGTAAGTCTGTGAATAAACTATCCATTGTTCGGTACCATCCTCGCCGGGAATGTTCCGCCCCGTGGACGTAATAATGGAGTACATCCGTTGAACGGCATTACAATAATGGGATAAAAAACCTATTTAATTCGCCTAGCGGTCGGTGAGATGGAAGCTTTCTCATTAAACTTAATATTTGTAATTTGCATTATGTGATCTTGACCGTAAAAATTGATTTCGAACATTTATTTCACTATTGTTGACCTTCAAAGTGCATAACTGGCCCAGTGTAAGTTGAAGATTACTCGTAAAATCAACGGGAAAAGCAATTATTTTGCACTTACTTTAGATGGGAGATTTTTCAACGAATCAAATTAGATTGAAATTTGACACGTTTCCACTGACTGCATTATCTATGTTGTGTTGTGGTATCTATTTTGATCAATTATTCCTAACGATGTTCGATTCATTATGCACTACATTATGCCTTCTGCGTGGAACATTATTTGAACAGATCAATCAAGGGAATAAAAACCAATGCCCATTACCGCGAATCATCAATTAGCCATTCACCATAATCCAATTTTATTCGCCGAATGGCATAAATCCACTGCTGATTCCCTTGTGCTAGATTGGCAATATTTTTACTACCCAAGCGAACAATGCAGGCGATTTTACGCTCCACTAGCGATTGTTGTTATTGAAGGAAGGGATAATGCAATTAATTGTAACTGCAGCATAATATTGATTACACATGTTCCCACAGACAAAGGGCAAAGGGGGTGGCGCATTGATAATTGAGTCCATCTAGTATCGAGTAAATCTAAGCAATTAAATGTACACCGAGTCAAATCTAATAAATATGCCGTAACCTTTGCAATTAGGAGATCAGTATCATGATGAATGGGCGCAAATGACGTGCACCGTGGCGTTCAACGTGATTTGAGTACCTCCTTTGTTGTAATAACGGTAATGATGCCCTTAAATTTCAAGTAGTAGGAATTCCGGAAACACGCTACGTCGCGGCTGAGCTATGCTAGCCTGGGATCGAAATAGAACCATGAATTTCGAATTGGATTAAAATGGCAGGAACAATCGGCTCTACCCCATTTGGCATAATGTGTGATAGTTATAGATATTTGATATATTTTTAGATTTCACTATAACTTATCTTCTCAGGGAAAATATTGAATATTGAGAGAAATAATAACAAAATTGAATGCGAGTAACCTACTATTGTTATATTCATTGATTGAACCTATTCTAAATCCCTAATCTAAGTTCTCTAGTTCTAAATCCTTATCCTAAGTTTTATGGTTAGTATGTACACAATTACTCACGTTGACCCTATCGTGTAGTGTGTGTTACGTGTGTGGGCCCGTAAAGATGACACGATCCTCTATCGCGGGTTCTCCGTGTTGTCTCGTTGCTGTTCCGCGTTATGAAGGCGGTCGGTGTTAGTCGCAGGTCTCCGGGACTCCTCAGGTGATCTTCACCACCACGTGCCAATGCGGCGGTCTGAATATATGACCTTTTTAGACGGTTCGATAGCTTCCGCAGCCTCGATATTCCGCAGTGACGCCGTCTGGATACTGACTATGGGACAGCGTGGCTGGGTGCTATACCAAACGAGTAATCAGGAATTACTGGAATGAATGCGAGTTCTGGACAATCGCGGGTGATGCTTTTATTACCTGTTCCGTCTGTCGAGACCAACGCTCCGAGGCACTGCGGATCTTGGATCTGATGCGGTCAATATAAAGTTTAGTGCTCAGAACTAGCGGCACTTTTGAAGGATGGACTCGTAGAATTGACGTGGTAAACTTTCTGAACTGTACTCTACGGTGTTCTTAGTCCAAGTGACCGCACTTTGCAATTAGCTTTTTAGCCAGGCAACACCTCTAGTCAGTTCCGATTGACTCGTACGTGTTGGTAGCAACGAGCATAAATGTTTGGGGATTTGTGAAGTGTGTGGAATATTGTGTTGGCTCCTGTGGTACAATACCTGCTTACATCTCTAATTTGCAATTTAAATTTTGAATCAGACGTTTGATGGTTAGTTTTTTTATTAGTAATTTTTTTTAACAAACAAATGCATATTTACGGAGAATATAGCTATAGTGATATTGGCGCTTTTGGTTAGTTGTTGTTTTAAGGTAAATACGACGCATTTGACATAATGGTTATCTTTCAATTTAAGAACAGCTCATGTTTAAAAGAAGGAAAAATCATCAATAATTTATACCGAACTATCTAGTCTGTAATTATCCTAATTTTTGAAAGATAAATGACATACTTTACTGAAAATTCATCCTTCTTTTAATTATGAGCTGTTCTTTAATGCGAAAGTTTGCAAATTCCTAATTATTCCACAATTTATGATATCTTTTTTTTTATTTTTTATTATTGGCTCAAATGGCACGTTCCCCGGTTGGTGGTACGTGGGCTTTCATCTTTCACGTTTCGGTAAACCGACCAAAGATCAGGAGGATACAAAGGTTCTGTTGTATGTACTCGACCTGGTTTTGTTGTTAGTCTGGATTTGCCTAACACATAATATTCTTCAACATACTTGAAAAATCCAGTAAGTTCAGTCGATGCTGACGATTTGATGTTTGCGTAGGCGTCAGATATTTTTTCGGCAGGTAAAAATGCAAGAGCCTGTGTTTTGCCTTTCTCTTATAGAAAGGTTATGTTATGCAATTACTCTGAAAATCGTCAATCTAATCCCGGGCCGGAGGGCCTGAGTGACTCAGTTCGTCGAGATCGGAAAAAGTATGTGTGTGTGTATGTGCGTATGTGTAAAAAAATGTCATTCATTTTTCCCAGAGATGGCTGGCCCAAACTTAGTCTTAAATGAAAAGTGCAACCTTCCCATCGGCTGCTATTGAATTTTGTATTGATCGGAATTCTGGTTCCGGAATTAGGGGTTTAAGAGTGCGGCCACACAGAAACTTCCCATATAAACTATAGGAAAAATTAAACATAGATTTTTTATTTTTGATGCCAGATATCTTTAAGGTGCATGAAACGTCGAGATTTGATGAAAACTCAAAAAAAATTGATAAAAAATTTTTTTTTCGATTTTGGTACATTTTTGCCTTTCTGATATAGAAAGATTATGAAATCACTCTGAAAACCGTCAACCTAATCCTAATATTTTTGTTTTGACTGGCATAAGGTTTCTGGATTTTAACAGGGGCGTAGTTGAGGGTATACGGGGAGGAGGTACCCCCCTCTACTGTTCACTCCCCTTCCTTTAAAATCCCCTCTCACCCAGCTCTCATTACCCCCCCCCCAACCCCATCATCTTTAAACCACCACCATATCACAAAGCATACCAAATTAAGTTGGGGAGTCGATCGTTCGTGGGATTTTCGCCCTCCTTACACACCCACCCCTGCATGACAAAATGAGTTAACAAGCAGATAACATTGAACTAATGCTGATTAGGCTTATTAAGTATGATATTTTTTTGTTTCAAGTGTTTCACCGTCGACACGTATCTCATCAAGTTCGTGGTTGGCAAGCCATTGTGTATAAGTGCAAAGTGTACTAAGAATGTAGTTTATAGAAATGAGAAAGGCACAATTGAACCGCTAGGTGGATTAAAACAGGTTTTTTTGTATGTATTAAAATAGTTTTCATTTTTGCTGAAAATGTGCAACAAACGATTTTGTTGGATATATTTCCACCAGTTCATGCTTAAATGAAAAAAAAAACATCCCTTATGCCTTGAACAAGCGAACTCTTCGGCAAACGCATTGATAAGAGCCTTTCTAAATCTGTTAAAATCACTTCTAATCGAATGTATTGTAGACAGGTTGATCTTTCCTGGACCATCAATCACCATTCTCCCTTCAATCATAACGCATAGGTATTCTCCTTGTTTGCGCACATTCAGCAAATGCGGGGTGCTAATTAGTTATGCCTAATCACCCTTATGCCAAATGGCATTATGCCAAATAACCATTATGCTAAATAACCTTTATGCCAAATGACTATTATGCCAAATTGTCATTATGACAAACGGTCATTATGCCAAACGGTCATTATGCCAAATAGCATTATGCCAAAGGGCATTATGCCAAATGACATTATGCCAAATGGGATAGAGCCCTCAAACCAAATTTGTTACAATACCATCGTGTTTAGTAAATCTAACGAGAAAATGGCATGGTTTGATGAAAGAACGAAATTCAGCATAAGGGTTATGAATATCAAATGATGCAAACATGCAGTCGTTCCGTTATTGTCCTGAATCAGCAAAACAAAGCAAAGCTCTTTTGTTTTCTGCAAACTCACAAGACAGGAACACACGTACAAGACGTTAAGCCTCTTTTTGTTGTGGATCCGCTTGCAATCAAAAAATCAAAAATGTTCTTGTTCTATTGTGGTTTTGCTGCTGCGAAATTCCATTCCAGATAAAACTATGTTTTAGCTGGTCGAGAAACTCAGATTCTAAGTTCGCAGTAGATTTTAATTTTAGCTAAAAGAAACAAACAGAATAAGAACAAACAAGTTTTGTGAAGTTTGCACATGTGCAGTGTTACTTGTAAAGTTTAGCTTGGTTGCTAGTTGAATTGTTTTCACTGAATTAAGATGGGGTCTCTTTGTTATTCTAATCTCTTTAAGGTTGCACAGAGAATGCGTAAAATTCGCAAACGAAAAAAGCAGTTTTTTTCCACACCGTATGTCAGATTTTCATAAAAATCAATCAGCGTATGTAGAATGTTGTTACTGTACTGCTGATTGATTTTTATGAAGATCTGACATACGGTGTGGAAAAAAACTGCTTTTTTCGTTTGCGAATTTTACGCATTCTCTGTGCAACCTTAACCCAGCCCTACCCAGCAAGACAGAGTCAGCTTAGCCCATTTACCGCGCCCTTCTGAAAATTATGCTCCCGGTTTAACTCTTTCGCAAATGGTGGTTGTTGAAGGGCGAAATCACGACTAGAATGCAAATTGGGCGTAAGCAGTTTTTTAGTTTCTACCCACTAAAAGCACAAAGGAATTAATTTTTTTGTTATATTAACCAAAGATGATTCAGGAAAAACATGGTCATAAAATAATTTATACCTACAATAAAAACTACATTTAGAAAAGCATCACCGAATATTGAAAATGATTTTTTTCCATTTGAGTACATTGAGACTTAGGCCCTAATGAAAGATATGTGTCGATATCGCTATTTGCCTCTTATTGGTTAGCTTCGCAGATTATCAGATTTAGATGATCTGTGTTATGACGTCGTGTTGAAATCCACTCACTGGCTTATTAGCAGGCGGTGGCGGAAACCAATTGTCGATGGGTTTTACATTAACTATTGTGACGTAACTATTGTTTATTTCTTCGGTAGTTTTTGGGAAATCCATTTAAATGTTTGTTTTACATTTCTTATAAAAGCAATGTATAGAATCCGCTCAAACTTTGAAAAATCTTTGCGAGGCTCGGTGAGTCGAGTCTCATATACCAATCGGCTCAGAATTAGGACAATGTCTGTATGTGCGTTTGTATAATTTGTTTCTTACGGTAAAGACACCTGAAAAGCTAGCTGAAGGAGTGGGGTTGGGGAGCAGACCTCCGACCCACTAAAACAATAACTCTTACCGCACAACCTGAATTCTTCTCGGCATTATCATACGGTTTTACTTCGAGCAGGGTCATTGTATGTGTGTAGTACGCACGCTAGTTTAGTTAGTTTCTTTCGATAGGGTTAGAACACCAATCCTTGACACACCACCAGGTTTCTTCCAAGTTAACATGGATGGTCTTTGCCCAAAACACGAGACAACCGCATGGCTGCCTACACCGTACGTTGATGTAGACGGTGAAAATGCTGGTGATATTCGAGTCTCCAACGACGAGCTTTTGGCGTTTCTGAAAATATTCAGGATAGTTTTTCAGAAATACGTGGACGAAGACTACTTTCCGAATAGATGGAAGATCCAGAAGCTGGCGTTGCTGCCAAAACCAGGCAAGCAAACAAGAGATTCAGCATCGTATTCTTGATAAACTTCTGATCATCCTCGACAGGCTAACGAACTACGCTGCCAGTGAGAATGGACTATTGTAGAGGCAGCTCGGATTCCGGAATGGGATCTGAACGGTGGATGCCACCCGCGCAGTCATCGCGAGCGCGGAGAAAGCACTGCAGTAAAGGAGAAGGGGTAATCGCTACTGCGCCGTAGCTACGATCGACGTGAAGAACGCGTTCGACAGCGCCACCTGGATGGTAACCATCGTAACGCTGCACAGAATGTGAGTCCCGGACTATTTGTGTAAGATACTGAAAAGTTACTTTCAGAGCCGAGTACCGGTCCATGTGATAAACATGAGAGAGATCAATTAGGGCCAACGCGGGAGTATCTCCATATTCGGCCCAACGCTCTGGAATATAATGTAAGTGTTAACACTGCAACTGCCCTGGGGAGTTAAGATCGCCGATTTGTAGATGACGCTGTCCTGATAAAAACAGGCCCTTGAGGAAGTGGAGATGTTGACGGCAGAGACAATAGGCATCGTGGACGCTGACGCCAAGTTACAGCTGGCTTACCACAAGACGGAGGTAGTGCTGGTCAGCAACCGTAAAAAATGGCGTCACGCGTCGTGATCGGGGGGCACTCGATTCCATCGATGCGTGCGCTGAAGCACCTGGGTGTGGTGGTCGACGATCGGTTAAATTACAACAGCCCTGTCGACTATGTATGTGAGAAGGCTGTGAGGACATCGAACGTATTGGCATGGATCATGTCGATCATTGGAGGAGAAAGATGCAGCACGAGACGTCTGTTTACGGGTGTCTCATCGTTAATACTGAGGTATGGCGTACCTGTTTTTATGCTGCTGTGCTGAACTCAAAGCGGAATCGGCGAAGTTGACGGGCACGTTTCGAGTAATGGCTGCTCGTCTCGCGAGTACGTATAGGACGACATCGTCGGAGGCTGTATGCGTCATTACCGGGATGATCGCCATAAGCATCACTCTGGCTGAAGACGTGGAATGCTACCAGCAGAAAAATACACGAATTGCAAGGAAACTGGTCAGAGTGGACTCGTTGGCTAAGTAACGGTAAGAGTGCGAGAACGCGGAGAATGGAAGGTGGACCCACCGACTCGTGCCAACTGTGTCGGCTTGGGTTCATAGGAAGCATGGCGAGGTGAACTTCTATTTAACGCAGTTTTTGTCCGGGCACGGATGCTTCCGGAAGTACCTGCATCGGTTTAAACATACTTTGCCATTCCTTTGCCCGAAGTGTGTGAATGTGCAAAACAAACCGTAGCATGTGGTCTTCGAATGCCCTAGGTTCCAAGGGATATGCTTAGTGTGACACTATCGTCGAAGAGATTTTCCAGGACGAACATATCAGGGGTGCTGTCAAGAGAGTAGTTAGGAGTATACTCTCCGAATTGCAGAGAAAGTGGCGAAGGGACCAACAAAGTAGCACTATAGGCTAGAGTGCCGCCCTGAAACCACAAATCGGGTCTCGGGAGAAATTCTGCCGCCAGGGAGCTGTCCCCAGGTCCACCGCCGGGGGCCAGATGAGTGGTGCGCGAAGTAGCACCGGGGTCGGGTCGTTGGGACGCTAGCGAACCGGAAGTCAGACTCCACAGGAATTGCTGGATCGACCTAGAAACCCTACCGGATTGCTCGTGAGTAGGTTAAATCCACCGCCGGGGAATAGTGAACCGAAAGCTACGCTTCACCCGAAACCGCTGGACAGATCTCAGCACCTGCTGGCTGGCCCATTGAGTAGGCTAGGTCCGCCGCCGAGTAGATCGGAGAGAAGCGTTGTTGCTAAATGGCTCACGGAAACGAACATCGGTATAGGGGGAAGAGTCACCGCCGCGGACTATCCGACTATATCGTGATAAAATGCGAGCTAATTGGCTCTCCAATCAGAAAACGGTACCGAGAGAAATTTCGCCGCAAGGGATATTTTAGTCGGAGTATGGTGCGTTCACTCACATCGCCGAATAGATCGCTATAAGGCTGGGAGCTGAAGGACTCGCTGAAACAGGGGCTAAATGGCTTATGGAATCAGCAGCTAAACGGCTCAGTGAAACGAGAGTGCGACGAAAGAACAACGAACTATCCATACAAAGTAGGCATTTTCTGTATCGCTGTACAAAAATTAGCAGTGGGTTGAGAATCAGTGCTCTGCCCCTTCGAGGGCAATCTGGGAGACATACTACATATTGTGCAGCAGCACAAATTCTTGATCCCCTTTGGCTCCCCAGTGCCATTCAGCAGCGCAACTTATTTAAGCCTTTTTATTCCCTTCTCGTGCCACATAGCACCGCTTCCTCGCTGAGCCGTTCAGCGCTCGACTTGTTCGCGAACTAGTCGGTGTGGTCGACCGAAGGTGGATTCCCCGACAAAAGAAGTACTCCCGGAACCGAGCCAACCGGTTAGATACCAAGCTCGGTCCGGCGATTCCCGTGGACCAAGGCGTCTGTTCGCTGGTGCCTAGATGACCCACGTCTGGTGGTGTCTCGTTGCGATCTATTCAGTCTAGTCCACGGCAGTGGATAATACGCCAACGGAGAGTTCCCTGGCTAAAGAAGTTCTCTCGATACCAATTCCGTCGTAGTTTTCGCAATATTTCTCTTGAATAAACCGTTAGGGTGCCGTGGTCGGTCCGGCGATTCTGGGTGGAGCGTGGCGAGCAGTCCAGGATTCATGCCCGGTGTTCTGTCGCGGTCTACTCGAATAGTCCCCTGCGGTGGATGAAGTCTACCCCAGCGGTGATTTCTCTCCCAAACCGTTCATCACGCCATTTCCACTGCAAGGTGGTCATTATTTGTGTCACCACTCTGTTGATAGCGTTCCACATGTATATGTTCGTGTCATTCTGTATCTGAGGTGATGCCCTGTCCTTTCGTTTCAAGCAGCTCTTTGCGTGTCGCTTCGAACCTCGGGCATTCGAAGACCACGTGCTCCGATGATTCTTTGATGCTTTCACACTCCGGCCACAACAGATACGTTGGGTGTCCTAATCAATGAAGGTACTTCTTGAAGCAACCTTGTCCCGACAGGAGCTGTTTCAGGTGATACAGATTTGGACTGAGCCACTAGGTCCACCTTCCTTCTACGTATTGGTCCACTCCTGCTGTCACATCGCCATTGAATCGATTCTCACCATATTCCTCGCGTTTCTGGTGTTTGTCCGCTTGTAATGGGGATCATTCCGGCCATAACGCATACTTCCTTTACCGATCTTGTTCAGTACGTCCTTGCGACTCGTACGGTCTTTAGCTGAAACGTCCTATACAGCCTTTAGCGGTTCCGTTTGCACCCCAGACAGGAAACCCCAGACGTATCGTGCTGCTTTTCGGAACGTCGACGTTTGACGTGATCCTTACTTTTGTATTTGTTAGTTGCGCTAGCTCTTCGCAGACGTAGTCGATGTTGTTCTTAAAACTCAATTTTTCGTCGATTATCATTCCCAATTGCCTTAGTGCACGTTTCGATGCAACGTCGATCTGTATCCACTGAACCGACTTACCGACCAACATCACCTCCGCCTTGTGGTGAGCTGTCTCCAGTTGACCCCGTTAACTGTGTCCGCTTTCCATCGCATCCATTACATCCGTCGCCGACACCTCTACTTCCTCCAATGACCATATTCCTGGAACACGAGGTCTTCGTATGCCCTAGATGCGAAGAAGTTCGAAGGAGTATGCCTGGAGTGACAGTTGACAATATCGTCGAAGAGATGTACCACGGGTACCCTCATTCTGTGCAGTGCTGCGGCGACGGATTCCCAGCTCGCGCTGTTGCACGCATTCTTCACATCTATCGTGAGCACAGCCCTGTATCGATCTCCTCTTCGCTTCAATTTAGATGCGTTCTCCACAGTGGCGAGCACTATCCGAATTGCCTACACTGTCAATACTCGTTTGCGAAATACCAACTGCATCTTGGACAGTAAGCGCTCACCCTCCGTGCGTTTCGTCAGCATGTAAAGGACGATTCTTTCCAGGAATTTTCCGAGTGTATCCAGCATGCATAAAGGTCTTTACGAGACCGGATCGCCCGGCGTCTTCCCTGGCTTTGGCAGCAACACCCGTGCTTCTGTATCTTGTACATTTCATGGAAGTTACCATTTCTTCAGCATCGCTCTGAACATGTCCGAATATACCAGGATCGCAGCTTTCAGTGCAACTTAAACATATTCCATCCGGATCGGACTTTTTGTTTAACCCTCAAAAAGGCAAGATAAAATTGTGACTTCAAGGAGTATCGCTCCTAAGACCCAATCAAATTGAAAGAATCTTTTTTGTCGTTTTATCAGTGAGAGAATCAAAAGGTCGAAAACGCTCAATCATTTGTATTTCAAATTACAAGTTCATTGAAACTAGAGAACTGTAACTTACCGGGCCTCTGAGACACCTTGCCTTTTTGAGGGTTAAGTTACCTCGACGCTTCTGTGAACTTCTGCGCTGTTAGTCACTTGCCGATCGTCCGGTTTTGCTCCATCTTCTTCGCTGTACGGTGTCGGTGGACGGGTAGGCGGCGTAGATAGGCCCTTCATCTTCGCCATCGCGTTCCCCCAGGGATTGGCGTCTGTTTCTCAACACAGCTCCTTATGATAATCTGACTTACTAAGATTGATCTCCCGTTGTGAAGATGCCGTAGCTTCCCGACACGCCGCATTGCTCGTCTCCTCTCCGATCCTCTTCGGGTCAACCTCTCTGTTCCAGATCGGCTTTAACCTTTTTGAGGAGCGCTTCATACGTCGTAGCGTCATTTGCTTTGACTAGCTCGACTTCTCCCTTCGGAACTTTCTGACGAGCCGGAGATTTTTTACTTCCGTTTGATCTTCTTTTCTTTTCTCCTTCTGCTTGCGGCTTCCTTTGCTTCTCCTACCGATCTACAATAGTATTCCAAGTTTCTCAATCTTAAGATCGTCCTCGCGCATCTACCTCTTGGGCTTGCCTAATCTTCCATCTCCTGGGGTGGTTCTTGTCCTCTATGGAATCATGGAAACTGGAGTGCTCTCAACGCAAACTAACTTATCTTTTCGTCTGCTTCGGTGGAGTTAAGTAAACAGTAGCCCTTGCCAACGCCAGTGGGCGCTCAGCTACCTCAGCCCTCAATATTACCTTTTCGTACTCCTTCACAGCAGACACTAGTGCCTTCCGGACTCTGAAACCCATCTCCGTCGGGACATTGTTTCTCGCGTCCACAAACTTGTGGAGCACATCCACCAAGTACTTCGCTACCACTACTTTCGGCATCTGTGAGGTTTTACTCACCCCGCTCTGACCTGGCAGTTACTGCTGTTGATGTTGCTACTGATTCGGTTACTGCTGTGGCTACTGCTGCTGCGACTGTTGCAGTTGCGGCTGTTGTTGCGGCTTTTCATTCTCTGGCTTTAACTGAATAACTTTAGCTGATGCTGGTGGTAGTGATCACCGCCGAACGAATTCGCCGCGCCGACTCCGTACGTGCGGGTTTCTTGTTTCTTCTCCATTTCATTGGGTTCCAACTCCGGGACGTTATCTCCGCTCCTTCAATGAACACTCGAACTTCTTTCGGTCTATTTCTATCGTCGACTGTACCGACACTGTCTGCGTACAATCGTACGTCTCTCTCATTTGGATTACTAGTGGTGCATCTCTCAGATCGCATTGTTCCTTCAGCTCGTCTTCTGGTGTGATCTCGTCTTGGTTACGGCATTCAATCACTGTCTCGCTCGGGGGCAAGAGACCATAGGGTTGTTTTCTCATCTAGCGACTTGTCGAAGGCTAAGCCACACAATAAGAGAATCCGCCTGATTGTTACGAGGTCAGAGCGATATGCTCTCTTTCATTTTCATAACGTCGCTCTATTCACTATTCTTCTCACTCTTATTTTAAAGTGAACAGAACTACAGTATCGTTGACATCCTGTTTGTAGAAAATGATCCAGTAAAAGGGTGTGTATACAACTCTTTCGTGAATATTTGTTTTAGTAAATTATTATGAAGTGTTAATTTGTTCAAAACTCTTCAAGACTTAATATTGAATCGGAATTTTATCCATAACTTCCACTCAATCTTCCACTTAAGCTTTCCTGTATTGCTTTGGTAAATGGTCGTTCACCTCGAACTTCGACCGTTGACCCCCTAGTCGTCCTCATATTACGCCTCGTTCTGACCCTATAGTTGTGTGGTTATCGCCACCTTTCATGGCCGCCTACTTCCTTCGATAAGTGCTACCAGTGGTGGATAGTAGAAACTATTGCATGTTATGGATGGCTGCGTGCTATGTGGTTGTTGTGTAGGCTGTTCACCGCAAGATCTTACACTTATTTTCTTGACACTAATTGAACATAGTATATACACAAATTACTACACGCGAAAATCTTAACACTCTTGGATGAAACTAATGCACTGATTTTAGAAACAATATTGATGAAGAAAACAAATACGAGTAGACCTTAGTGGCTTCGTTGAGGAACATTTTAAATAATTTCTGTGCATGATTTGCAAAATTTTTCGAATCTCTCTCCACACATGTCAGTAAGCGCGTTTCCAATATTGAAAAATCCATTTTTCAAAACGTGCATAATATACGTTTTACCAAGAAGGCGTGCTTATCCAGCTGAAGCCGTATATGGTGAGCACGAAGAATCGAGTGTAGTATGAACTATTGCCTCGGAAAGCTAAGTTGTTACAGGGTATTGACAGTGCGTTTTGAATATGTGTTTATTTTGTGCTCTTTTTGTTCTGTAGCAGGACGCATTTTGACTTTGATTTTTGAGTACAATACGATAAATTATCTGAGAACCAAATACATATCGACACTACGATCTCATTTCATAATTAACTCTCACTACTTACCTTCGAATTTTGCTGCTTTTGTAGAACTATCTGATAAAATGTATGGAGGAATGTAAATAGTTTGATTTAATAGTCAAACATAATTTGTCATCATTAATTTAAACTTTTTCGTTCCCCTGCTGCATCAACCGAACTCAACATTTGCCTTCGGTTAAAGAATAAACAAACTGTATCTAGTTTTTCAAGCAAAACTATCATGCAAAACACTCCTGCTCTATTTTCATTCCACATAAAAATAGTCAATCATTTGCGAAATAGCAACGGTAGCCTGGCTGTGAATGTTTTCTATTTGATTAACAACAAAAATTACTCACTATGTATGTAGGCTAGCATAGTTCCGCAAACTAAACAATACTTCGTTATCTCGTTTTGAACAGGTGTAGCTGATAATTTCGCAAACTTTTTTTGTGGCTTAATAACATCTAAATTTTGTTTTATATGTATATATTTGAATGCTTATGAGTGATGATGATACAGTGAATAGCACAGCCAATCAAATGCCAATTCGATAGTTAAGAGACAACGAGACGGCGAGAAGAGGCTTTAATAACTTTAAGCTAAAACTCAGGCAATCCATCCTTCAAAGTTAGCTGGCACAAAAGCAGACACTGAACTCGCAAAAGGTAGTTGTAACTACAAGGCTTTGTTTTAAACTTTTCAATCTGCAAGCAGCGAGTAGAAAGTAGAGTAAGAAACTAACCTTCCCCACAACCAACACTGCCACAACGGCTACTATTCGCATCGGCGCTAGGGACGGTCAGCCTGTCCATGCAGGTTTCAGCGCTGGCAGCTCCAGCACGCTGCCCGCCATCACTGGGCTCATTGCGGCGCCTCAGAGGACCCCGGCGTAAACCGTACCGCTTGACGTGGTTCCACAGGCATTTGATCTTACGGAATTTATTGTGGCGACAGTTGGCCGCACCGGACCCGTCATCGTGGTACCCCTGGGAACAGCACTGACGGTGTGAACCGTCGTACCCACCGTCCGCTCCCCCACGATCCTGACCGGCCGTCAAGTCGTCCTGTTCGTCGAAATCCGTGTCCGTATCGTTGGCATGGATCACGTTGTCGTTGTTGATGACGATGCAAATGGCGCCCCGGCGGGTGTACTTTTGACTCGAATCTTGTACGAAATTGGAGGGATTATTAAGGCAAATCGAAGCATCGTTCGTCGGTGCGCAACATATGGCATGAAAAGAAAGGTAACACAATGCAATGATAGAACAGAATCTGGAAAGCGTTGAAGGGTGAAACAGAATGCTTCGTTGCAGACGCAGTCTTTGACTGAAATCGAAAATTGCTCGAATAGCTCGTGATTAGGGCTTAAAGCAAATGGTCGAATAACGCATTGCGGCTAAATTATTATTACTAGCAGAATTATTAGATAGTTAGAAAAGTAAGAAACTTATTCGCTTTCATCTGCTGATGAAATCTTTGCTTTTCGAATAAGTGGAAGTCGAGCAAATTGCCTCAAAGTGAATTTTGACAGATAATTTTTCAGTACTGCTCATAAATTAGTCTAGGGTTCCCAGTTTTCGGGACAACCTAGTTTACCGCAGAAAGCATTCCATGGTTTGGTAGATTTTTCAATTCGGATCAGTGACGAGGCATTCTGTTTGTGCCTTTAGAAGCGTGATGAAAGTTATTGGTGATCTTTCAAGAGTGGTTGGTTCTTTCTAATGATTTGAGGACAAGTGAAAACATGTAGCAATATACCCGTAGATTTTTTTTATGTTTTTGACGCAATTCTCTCCCCAACTAGGCCATGTTCTCAAAGTCACGTCACCTAGTTAGTAGAAGAAAATTTCCTTCTAGTCACTAGGTAACGTGACTGTGAGAATAGGGCCCCAATAGCCTAGCGTTGTTGGTGAATCGATTGCCTTGTACGCGGCTCACCTGCTTTCGATTCCCAACCCCGCACATAGGGTTAAAGATTTTTCTAAAAAGATTTCTCCAACCAAAAAAGAGGCGAATGACACAAAAGTTAAAATATCTATATTCGAAACAATGAAAAATAAAGCCCCTGATTGTTTTCATTAAATTTATTTTGTACCATACGTTCAAATACTGCTAATCTACAGGATTATATTGCACATAGAGATTTTTATCTTTGAAATTTTGAGAAAGTCTCGCTGAAAATAAAATCAAAATGACGCGTCATCATATGCCCTTTTCACACAATAATCCAGAAATGTTACTCAATTAACGATAACTAACAACCCTTTTAGATGAAAATATTCTACCGTGACTGTTTGGAGTTTGGATCAAATACCTGACCAAAGGTTACACATTGATCCACGCTAGTCTTGCACCTATTGGTGATCTAACGTCGGTAATGCAGGTGTGTCCTTCGTTCGGAGTGAAGCTTTATTAACCTGACGTCAGTCTATCTTTGCAAAATTGTGCCAGACATTTAATAAATACTTAGTAGAATTTGTGCCAGCGCGAAAATTTTGACAAATTTGCTATCCAACTTAAAGTTTGTAAAGCCAAGACAGACAATTCATCTATATTACACAATCAAAGCAAGCCGTTGAAAAACATTTTCGCAGTGTTTTTATTGTTATTTCTACAGGCGGAAAAAAAACAATTGGTTGTTTTATTGAATTTTGCAATCAATTTGAATTAAATTATGTTTTTGAATTATTCTTTACTTATAGCGCGAACTGGCAAGACAACATTTCCCAAATAAAAACTCTCATCTATGTCCTTAGAGGGCATCTTAACTATAGCATAAAAGTACCAGACGTCCCGCATTTCGGCAAAACGTCGCGCGACAAAAAGCTTCCCGTGAAATGTTCTGCGTTGGCTAAAGGCTAGTTTACAGTTCGGAAAACGTGTCACGGGATTTTGGTCCCTGTGTATTTTAAATGGAGCTCGGGATTTCAAATCCCGTGACGGGAAATAAGTCTACACAAAAATGACAGTTTTCCTGAAGTGTAAACCCAACCGCGGGAAACATCACGGGATTTTAAAACTCTCCACACAGAACAATTCAACACAAATTGTTTCCGACGGGGAAAATAGTATTTTTATAAGGTTTACAATTCGCTGCAAGTTTGATACTGTTTGTATTTTTAAGAAGCAGCCGAGTTTTTGGTTTGACAGTTTGGACAGATCTCAGCGGGAAATTTTCCCTGATCAAATCCCGACGCAAATCCCGTGCGAAATCTCGTGATCCATTTCCCGAACTGTAAAGTAGTCTTAACGTTAGGCGAATCAGAGTGTTTAACCCGCTAGGGTAACCATTTAGCACTGGGTGGAGATATACCTATTTTTGCGTACTCTCTCCGTAGTGTGTATTTGTTTACATAATATAGAGGCTGAGTCCCTCTGGAGAAAGACTCGCTATCTCTATCTTACTCTTATAATTTATCAGTAAATTTCATTCCAATCGAGCACGAGACTTGTCGAAAGCACTCAATCCGAAGAAAATCACTGACAGATAAATGGTAAACAAACGATAGACGTGTCTAGAAAAAACTCTAGAAAGAGAACTGCGAAGACTCCATTTTGGATCTTTTTTTACTCGATTAACGCAAATAATCGATTAATTTCTAAAATAATCGAAAAATCAACAATCGATTACAAGCTTTCGGTATAATCGAGCAAATCGAGTAGGTGCTATCAATTAATCGAGAGCATAATTAATGAAGGGTGGCATTGAAAAAAAGTCGCAGGGCAAAAAAATATGACCAAACTTCTTCCAATTTTTCAAAATGTGTCGAGCGACCTTTTTTTTTTTGGTTGACACTAAGAGAAGAGACGACAGCAGGCTTCTTGCTCTTCTTAATTTTATCTACCAGGCCCTGTCGTAATTCCAAAGACAACAAGCATCCATCGTTGCCAGATTTCATTTGCATGATTTTCACGATTGCTGTACCTCAAATATCGACCCTCAGTCAAGAATTCACAATACTAGCTGCATTTAAAAATTGAATTTTAAGTTTATTTGTGTCTCTCTTAACAATACACGTAGTTATATCGTCATTCAGGGTATTCATTCAATTTGCATGAAATGTTCATGTATATGAAATGTAGCCAAAATAAACTCAGCAGCACTGTTTATCATCCCGTTTGAAAATATTATGAACGCTCTTGACTGGCAAAACGACCAATCAGAAGCTGGTTCAATATTGAGGTTAGGACTGGATCAAATTGGCTACGCGATTGTCTTCTCTTCTCTTAGGGTTGACAAACTAGGATTAACTAAGTAATCGATTATTGATTTTAATCGAATATATTGGTCGATTAATCGAATGAATTAATCAAGCTCTCAAAAATTATTCGATTAACGGATAATCGATTCTTTGCAAAAATCAGACATCACTATTTGGATCGATTGGATTCGCGTTTAGCTGTCAAAAACGCATCCAATCGAACATTGCCTATCCTTATAACATTGGACGTGTTGCCATACAATGCCGGGGCATACGTTGCCAAAAATGCTGTTTTTCTCTCCGCAGTTCTCTTACTACAGTTTTTCTAGACGTGTCGAGTCTTTATCCAGAGGGATTCAGCGTCGTTAATAATATTATGCTCACCGATGTTCGATACCACTGACATTTAATTGTTAATTTTCGTTCATTTTCGCGTTTGTGAACGGTTTTGTTTGTGCAGATAGGTGTAGTAATTTTTGTTTGACATTTGTGTATAATTAATATACACACTTAGAAAAAATGAAAACTACACTTGACGTAAACAACACTGTGACGTATTTTGCTATCTAATAATGGATTTTTACATCTTTTGACATGTAAAATAAAAGATCTTTTGATGTAGAACTCGGTTGAATGGAGATATAGAATTATGAAATAACGCTCCTTTTATGTGCATCTTGTGAGATGTAAATATATCTAAGTATGTAAGGTTTAGGTAGGTAATTGCTCTCCTCTTGCTAAATTACGTGTGCGCTGGTTATGCTGCTCATAGATGACCGCTATGCGATGAGGCGGTTTGTGTTTGTTTTCGATTGAAGTGGAAGGGGGCCATCGAGAAATGAACAGAAACCACGAAAGTGAAAAGACGCCCACAATATTCCATCATTTTTTCGGGACAGTTTCCCGCCACTGCTACCAGAGGTAAAGTGCGCGCGTGCGACGGCAAGTTATACCGTCGAAAGAGCCGGCCCGTAGTTCGGGCACACGTAAGTACGGTGTTGATTCGCCACAAGGGGATAGCTACACACTTAATTTTAATTACTACAGTAAAATTTTGCTGGGGTTTTGAACAGCAAACCGTTCGGTAATCAATTCAGTAAAACAATTTGGTTCCGAACTCTCCGCAATCCGTTCTATCCAAACGTCAAAAAACACTGGTCAGTCAGCAGTTTCCTCTGAAAATGGCGACTTGACAGATGATTTGCTGTACCCGTTTTGTAAGTTTTTGACGAGGTTGGGTAAAGTTGGTACAATTTTGCCGAACAACTAGTCAGTATTTTACTGGATAATGATTATGTACCGAAAAAAGCAGAAGAGCTGATAAATTCAGTGAAAAATATTGCGGGTTTCAGTAAATTATTCGAAAAATTACTGAAAATCGCTAAAAAATGAAAACTATTCCGCAAATTTTTAAACAATTTGCTGACAGCTCCTTAAAAATATCACGTTACTGAGCAAGTCGTCAAAAGAAATTACTGAACAAGTTTGGGCTGGGATAGTGTGTAACCATTAAGGAGTGCTCACTCCCCGACTAACGCTAAGGAATCAAAACGCCTTACTCTGGAGGATCAGTCGAACGAGCCTAGCTCTCCTCCACAGTTAATCGCAAAGGAGAGCGGTGACTTCCGGGGTCGCTTGCAGCAAACAAGTCGATCCGGCGATAGTTTGCCATCGTCGCTAGGGAGGGTTCTACAAATGAGCCTTGCTCACCTCCCTAGCTAAGAGCCAAGGACTACTGCCAGTGCAGTCAGCTTTGATACTAGCAGTAGAACAGGGTCGTTGGAGTCTCGGCCGGTCGAAAAAAAACCCGTCGCCTTGCCGTCATTGTTAGCAGCAGCGGACCATAAGAAACGACCAGCAGAGGAGAGTTTCGTGAGAAGTTTTATTTTTTGTTTACCTTTTTTGTTGTGTTGCGAAAATCAGAAATTCTTGTAGAGGCTCCTAGGCCACCCTGACAAAGGGTCTGCCGGGCAAATAAGAACCCGAGTAGTGGCAAACCGCTACAAGTGATGGATCCGTATAACCATATGTAACAATCTGCCTTGACATTCAAGGTCTCTAAAAAGGCAAATTGGCACAGAGCAGCCAATGAAGCGTTGGATAACTCCTAGGTTTTCTCACAAACTATTGGTGTTCCACTGGATGGCCAGTGTACAGTTTCATACGTTAGGTAGTAAGGCTGAGTTGGGCCTGGAGATGCTCTTCCTCGCAGGTCTGCTGCTGGAGACCATTAGGATGCATCTTTAAGAAGTCGACAGGGTAGGTAGTGACGAGTACATATTTTATGTACCTATCGTAGAAAAATAAGTTGAAAAATAATTATAAATAATGAAAATTAATAATAAATGAAGAAAACAATAGCTTTTTGAATACTACATTATCATTGTATGGTGAACTTAAACTTTTGATTGGTATTTCGAAAGTAACTTATTTAATCTACTAGCCTCGTTGAGATTTGAGACATTTGCCGCTTCGCTCAGAGGATTGAAGGGCATTTTTGCATGCTTAGTGAGCCACCTCCAATACCTCCGACCCGTCCCTGCGTCTGCGATTCCAATCTCTTCTACATAACTTTTTGAGTTTAACAAGTTCCATACTCCAACAAGGGGTTCCTCTGAAAGCACGGATAACACGAAGCTTCTTGGCAATACTGTGAGTGAGTTTGTTATATTAACAACCTCATCCAAGTCAGTAGGTGATTTAATCGTTGGAAAATACCCATGAAAACAAGTCGCCATGCCCTCTTCGAAGAAGTCCCAGTTCGTAGATTTGGGATTACGATATGTAACGATATCTAGCGAGACGTTTAAATGATCCAAGACGATGTACTTCTGATCAGAAAACGACGGTTCAAGCTCGTTAGGTACGAGCCAGTTTTCTAACTCATGCGTAATAGCGTCAGAGCAGAGAGTTACATCTAACACCTCTTCCCTCTCAGATCTTACAAATGTTGAGCAGTTTCCTACATTAATTATATGCAGATTTTTACTATTTAAGAATTCTATCAATTCGGTGGCTTTCAAATTGCTATCTGAGCTGCCCCAAATTATGTGGTGGGCATTTACTTAACTGCCGATATGAGGGGGAACCCATTTTTGCCACAGTATGATACAACCCTTTTGGTATTATCAGATGGTGGTGATTCATCATGTAACAGATATGCCGAACAATAGACGTATTTTCTATTTACGTTGTCAACAGTCATAATGATTGCGAAAGAACAAATATCGCGAGTTGTGAGGCCGGATAGAAGATATGCGTCAATAGAACTATTCACAAGTGTACATGCACTAGGCATTTCACGTGGATTTGTCAGGCCATTTTTGTTGAAAGCTACGAAGACGGGGCCCGCGGGGTTAAGTAGCTTTCCAACATAGAAGTTTCCTTTATCGAAATATAGTTCTTGAACCAAAGCTACGGAAGCTGTTCCTTCCTGCACAAGGCGAGATTGATTCATGGTTGTACGTTTACGCTGAAGATTAATTTGGATTATAGCACTACACATTTCATCACACAGCAAGCACACGTCACTTATTGTACAGCAACTAGAAGCTTTATTCGGTTGGGGTTCGTTACAACACTACAGGCCACATCACACATACGAACCGATTTGACTCTACCCCATTAGGGGTTCGATATTTTACACACATACACCTCGCCAACGGTCGGCGCAAGCTTTTAACTAAGGTACCATACATAAATGACGTAGCATTTTTGGGTGTAGGGAGGATATACCAAATTTGGGACGAAGTGTGACGAGGGGGAGGGTAGGGTCAGAAGTTGTGCGACGTATCATTAAGTTTAAAACCCATTGTTTAGAGAAAACAATTTAATGATCCTCCATTTCCAAGAGAAATGAATTTAAATTCAAACAAGTTACCTTTGATGCGGTTTTTCAAGGAGTAAATTTTACAATTCGCGGAATTACAAGTTCGCAAAAATACGAAAAGATTTTGTATGCGGATTTAACTTGCTGGATTAGTTAGCTAATGTTGCTAACTAGTAGACTTAGTTTGGAAGCTGAACTAAATTTTCACTTCGGATTCAACCAAGGAAAATTTAGTAATTTAAACGAACGTATGGTTCTCAGAATCTGCAGCTGCACGATTGTGAACTGAGAGAACTTGTCTTCATGCTCCCCTTGACATATAAAATTCAAAACAAAACTATCAACACTATATTTGTCATGAAATGGGCTTATTTTGCACGCAATTTTCTGTTATAAAGAAAATGTTGATAAAAGTCGTCAAACATTTTGAAAGAACAAGTATTTAAAATAATTGAAAAACATATGTAATTTTTTTTCACCAGGGCGCTTTGCATGGGACAAGGGGGAGGGGTAGGTAAATGCTACGTTATTTACAAGGGGTAGGTTAGAATTTTGTGACCAAATGCTACGAGGAGGGAGGGAGGGTTCAAAAATCGCCGAAAAAAGCTACGTCATTTATGTACGGCCCCTAACTAAAATTTCAAAAATCAAGTAACGGTAGATCGAATGCAGATTTTATACGGATTTCTTCTAGAACTGAATAGCAAATCAGTGACAATTATGACAATTTAATATTTGTTTGTATTGCTTTATTGTGGAGTTAAAAGTTTAACAAGCCCGTTCTGATAGAGCGAACAATTTCGTTACTTCGCCATAAAAGTCATCCGCCCTTTTAGATAACAACCCACTTTTCTGTCTCTGTGTAGTTAATATCTATTACCAAAGTCTGTCGTAATAGCACGCAGCGAGCATGATTCCGCTTTTATCCTGCAATCTGCTGAAATTTTCTTTCCGCCTAACTGCTATTCAAGGCCATGCCCCCAGCTATTGCTTTTAAGTAGATTTCTATCCCGTCTGCAGTCAGTTAAAATTAATGACCTTCCGCTTTTGACTAACTTTCCTGCTGAATTACGATGTCGAGTTGGAAAAAATAACTCTGCGTGCTTCCCTGTCGTAATCCATCTTTTTTCGATCTTTACAGCAAAATCTTATCAACCTGCCGAATGGTGGTCGTGTCGGGGGCTACCGGCTGCGCCTTCCGTCTGTCCCTGCAGTTTTTACATTTTACGACGCACAGACCAATTATATTCGCCATCTAATCTGGGCCCATGAAAAATTAACGCCCTCTGGCTAACTGTTCAGAGAAAATCTGAAAATCTTTTCTCGCCTTGTTTGTACACTCCGCCCAATGGCAAAAAGAAGCGTGAACAAATTTTTTCCAACACCAGCACCCGATTGGTGACGGCGGTGATTATGTTTATCTATGCATAATTACGCGAAAAATTAAAGTCAGTATTAATGTTTTTCTTTCGCTAGGCTTATTAGTTCCTGGCACCGTAGGCACAGACTGGCAGACTCAACACTCGAAAACAATGTTTCAAACGGTTTAACGGCATTTTTAATACATTTTTAGTTGGGACTGTGGTCGCATTTGCGCTGATGGGGCCACTGACACATGTACAAGTAGGCGCGAGATAGACGTTTGCATTATAGTTGGACTTGGAAAATTTATGATTCCACTTATTACAAGAAACTTTGTTCGAAATTTCAAGACAACGTATTTTTTTTTTCATTTTTTCGAGCATTTGGAGTATTTTACCGAAGACTGCATATCTAGAAGCCACTCCACTTGCGGGTAAAGGTGGTACTTCCCATAGTGATGCAGACACACATATACATTTTTACAATAGACTTCCTACCTTCCTCCAATAGAGACGCTGTATCCTCTGTCACTACTCGTTTGTATGGGGGATGGAAGGAGATATCAGTCTTCTTAATATGTAATCTTCGATTTTACTCTGATGACGTCATCCTGCAATGTTCCATAGACTGTTTTCAAGCCTGGCAGATAACCCACTAGCATATGAGTGATAGGGGCCGTGCATAAAAAGTGTTCTGAAAAAATCGGCGGATCGATATTTTTTGGTAAAATTTTCTCATTTCTCATTCTCATGTGTTGGTCTGTGCTGTACGTATGAGACTGGTGTTTCGAACATTGCTGATTGCTTTGACTTGTTTCTTGGGTTTACGGATTAGGGACGTGAAACCATTTTTCTTGTTTCCTGTCATCTTGTTAACGTTGCTGGTAGTTTCTGGTTTATCTTTTTCCTACGGTTTAGCAGGTGTTACTGGTTGGACAACAGTTTGTGGTGAAGTTTATGAAATTGTTATTATGGTAATTATTTTTTCTGCAGTCAACCCGTGCACGGTTTCCCGTAGCGTCGGGGACACATCCAGGTTGCAAGATCACGACGAAAGGACCACTATACGTGATATAGGAAAAAAAATTTTCAAGCAATTTAAGATAGCCTTTGTGTCTTCAACAAAGTTGTAGCAAATGTTACTAGCAAAGAATATACATACACATTATCGTTGAACGTGTTCTATTTAATTTACCATGAAAAGATGAAACGGCTTATCACAGTGCGCTTGGATAATACGTTTTTGCTCCTTAACGGGTTATTTACGGTGGAAACAACCCTACAAATATAACAAAGTTGAAATATCTGTTTACAAATTCAACAGATAGGAAGGTACTTTGTTTCGCAAAAATACGTGTTTCGATATAACAAACAACTTTGTGGAAGATTTCAAGAACGTAGGAGAAGGGCTAAAAAGGTGATAATGGAATAAAAAACTAATTTTATGGGGCCTTTCATATAAAATGTTTCATAACATGAAAACTATTAATGTTAAATATATTATGTCCTCGGCAAATAATTTTGCAGTAACGTTTGCTACAACATTGCTGAAGGCATAAAATCTGGTTCATAGTTTCAAAAATAATTTCACTTATAGGTGAATCAATCAATGAAATATATTTCTATAGATGCGGAATCTTTAAGACAAGAACTTCCCGAACAAACTATACTTCAAAAGTTAGCGGTTAAAGTACGATTCAGACGATACATCAGCTTCCGTCAACGTCAACGGAACGTCACCGTTCCGTCAGGATAAGTTTAATACTTTTCTCTTGTGCCCGTTCACACATGCCGTACGTCAAAACGTTCCGTGCCGTTGATGTTGTGTGTGAATGCCTCCATTTTACTGCATGTAACTTATCCTGACGGAACGGTGACGTTCCGTTGACGTTGACGGAAGCTGATGTATCGTCTGAATCGTACTTAATGATGCTATTAATTTTAAGTACGAAAACGACGTTTTGAAACACTGTGTGTAGTCAGCCAATTGAGCTGACGCAAGTCGATTCAGTTGGTGGGGAAACCGAAATGATTTTTTGTGGGACTATAGTGAGTTTGGAATATTGTTCTAGGTGGTTTACTGTTGCAACCTCTCATTGTTTGACTCGCGGGCTCTGGTTGTGGAAGAGGTTTGCGAAGGCTAGGACTGGTATAGTGTCAACTTTATTATAGAATTTAATTCAATCGTTATAATGTATTTGAAAAGTTCATGTAGGATTTTATCCCTTTCTGAGCACATATTATATTTTGCGAAAGGTCGTTGAAGGTGACCAAGTTTTTCGGATTTCGTAAGAAAAATAATCTTCTCACTGTTGCTGGTATTAACAATCTGCTGCGGCGGCTTGTCGAGAAGGATCTCTTTTAGTCGGGTGGATCAACAACAATCGAGTTCTCGGTGTTATCGTTGGCTGCTTCTGCATCGGCCCTTAACTGTTAGTTAGATAGGTGAGAATATAGCACCGACAAACCGACATGACGGAGGTATTCGAAAAGTGTCCCATACAAAATAACGATTGTTTTGACATGAAGCGATCGCTACCATGAAATTTACGACAGATTACTCCGCCATGTTTAAATCAGGACAGGCTTTTCGATATGTATATTGATATTACAGAAGGTGTGCAATTCCGTCAGCTGTGTATGTAGTGGTAATATGCATCAAAATAGTATTCAGAATTAATTGAAAATGCACGTGCTGTTACTTTTTTTGCTTTTAATGGAGTTTTGTGAAATAGTGCTTAAATAAGATAATAAAAAGCTGGAAAAACGATATTTATGAATAAAAGAAAGTTTGTTCATTCTAACACACCTGGTTCAACATCGATACACTTGATTTTTCGTATTGTTATTTTATCGACCAAGACTACCACGCGAACCATTATACAGATGCCGCTAGTGTAACAACGTATTTTATTTTAAACAATTAGGACAACATCTGACGCATTTTTTGTTTCATGTGGCATGTCGGTTCGTCGGTGATTATAGCACAGACTAACAGACATAACACTCAAAAACAAAGCTTCGCCCGCTTTAACGGTCATTTTAAATATATTTGTAGTTGGGACTGTGGCCACATTTGAAATTATGGCGCCACTGACATATGAACAAGTATATGGGGGATAGACCACTAGTGAAAAATTGTTCCCAAACCTGAGGGGTAACCCACCAGTAAATGAGTGATTGGGACTGTGAATAAAAGGTGGAGCTAGTGTTCTGGGAAAATTGTCGGATCGATGTTTTTTGAGGGAATTCCCTCATAGTGTTATGTCTGTTAGTCTGTGATTATAGTTCCACAACCTCCCAACAACTGGCAACTCATATTCCGAACGTCAAATTCTGGCAACCCACGCAAATGTTCAACCCAGTGTGTATGTAAGGAGAGTGAAGACAACTGTCTGTGATATTCCAAACGCACAAACGACCTCTCGAAACCCGGTTAAAAATGCGGAAGAACATGGTCAGGCGATTTAAACAGTTTGACGTTTAACCACAGACTAACAGCCATAATACTATGACGGAATTTCCTAAAAAAACATCGATCCGACAACTTTCCTAGAACTCAAGCTCCACCTTTTATTCACGGTCCCAAACACTCATTTACTGGTGGGTTACCCCTCAGGTTTGGGAACAATTTTTCACTAGTGGTCTATCCCCCATATGCTTGTTCATATGTTAGGGGGGGGGCATGATATCAAATGTGGCCACAGTCCCAACTACAAATATATTTAAAATGTTCGTGAAAGCAGGCGAAGCTTTGTTTATGTGTTATGTCTGTTAGTCTGTGGTTTAACTCTCGCCTGTGCTAATTGCCCCTAGGAACAAATGCAATTTGCGAATGCGATTTAAAGGCAATTTCAACACTCAGCAAGTTTTCTGGCGGCTGAAAAGGACTTGGTTGTTTTTGCGTTTTTCAAACATGGCGGTTCATGTTTGGCATAAGCTTAAAATAGTTTTTTAAACGATTGGCGTGTTCTCGCTTGTATTTTGTTTCTCTAGTGCACCTCATTTAGCCAACGAATGTGGGAAATTGTGGAATCATGTGTAAATATAGTGGAACAAGATATCTGAACTAAACCGAAGACTACATCTTAAGAAGACTGATATCTCTTTCCTTCCCCCATACAAACGAGAAGCGACAGAGGTTACAGCGCCTCTATTGGAGAACGGTAGGAAGCTTAATGTAAAAGTGTATATGTGTGTTTGTATCACTATGGGAAGTACCACCTTTACCCGCAAGTGGCGTGGCTGTTACTGTCTCCAGATACTGGACAGAGTTGCCAGTCTTCTTGATATGCAGTCTTCGCCTAAACTCTTAATAAAAGTCAGATTGTGGTAAGTTTTGGTGTGCAATGCCAATTTCACCATTGATTCTTCCTATAGTTTGGTGGTGATTACCTAGTGTAGTGATAAGTTTATGTGAGCAGATAATGAATCCGAAAATAAGTAATATTTGTAATTTTCATATTAGGCAATTAAGGGCGATTAAATGGCGCGTTCCCTGGGCGATTTGGGGGCGATTTAATGGCGGGTAGAGCGGCTAAAAAATGACGGCGGCAAATCGCCCAAATGTTGCATTTGAAATAGCCCCCTAATTGCCAGAAATTTGCTGGCAAACGCAAGGGCAATTAGCGCATCCGAGTTAGCAAATAGCCCCCCGTTAGCCAGTAACTTGCCCTTTTTGACTGGGAATACATGGATTAGGCTCGTTTGGAATGACATTCACAAATAATCAATGTTCCAATTTTGACAGTTTCGTCACTCTCCTTATATGCACTCATGTTCAAGCTTTAGCTACACGCTCATTTTAAACTACACAAAATTTTAGTTCTAACTACTCAATTTCAAAAACCGGGGTAAACTGTCAAAAAATTAATATCGATTGGAGTAGAATTGATAACATACTGTTGGTGCACGGAGTGGCACAATCAGCAAACAAGATTGAAAATTGATTCAAATGTTGATTAAGCAGCAAAAGAATCGACGAGGAGACATTCGGAATACTAAAAGTTAAATTTTCGTAAGTGTTGTTCTTTTTTTAAATAACATACTTTATTATTTTTTAGATCCATTCGAACGAGATCCTATTTACAGCAAAAAGGGAGAAAGAACCTCGGAATAGGCTTATACTCATCGTATAAACGACTAGAGATGCAGGTAAGTGGAATTTTAAATAGTGATTAAGACGTTTGTTACTGTTACGGAACGGTTACATTTCATATTTGGTCTTTGCGTAAAAAATACTCAAAATTGACATTTTCTTACCGAACTCAAAACTGAGTAAGCGAGAAAAACTCAATTTTTGACTATGTGCACCCGAATAGAATTTTACAATAGCATTTACCCTACAAACAATCATAAAACAATAAAGATTATAGTTATTACAGTTTCAACATTGTTCGATGCCAAGTTCTCACAGTAGATTTACAATAAAATTTCATGTAACAATAAATTTCACTGTTCAGCAAAAAACTGATACAGTGCATTCACATTAAATTTTACTGTTTTCGAGAAAAAAATGTATGGAGAAAAATTGATTTTTTTAATGTTAAGATACATAACCACCCCCCTTTTTCACAGTAAAAGTCTATTTTACATTGAAATTTACAGTAAAAACGTTAAAGTTTAATGTTTTTGTATTGTAGCATAACACTAAAACTTACTGTAAATTATTGTAAAATTACTGTACTGTCACAGTGAAAATCATGGTTTTGTTACTGTACATTTCTATTCGGGCACTTTTTATGGAATTGAGTGGCTGGTGGCGATCACTTTTAGTTATTTTCAATGAGCGTGTATATGCTTTCGTTGCTATGAATATTAGGCAATCCATTAGACGTTTGTTTGACAATTCAGCGGTGAGTTCTGTCAACAAGTCTACTCCTGCGAACAGAAAAACTCGTCCGACAAATAACTTTGTTAGTCCGATTCGTTTGATGTTGGATCGAGTCAACGATATTGTCGGACGTCGCACCCCTCGGAGTAACGTCAGAATAAGTAAACAAGAAATAATCAGCTGATCAGAAACGTCTCATGGATTGCCTAATTAGGCAATCCATTAGACGTTTATTTGACAATTCAGCGGTGGGTTCTGTCAACAAGTCTACTCCTGCGAACAGAAAAATTCGTCCGATAAACATCTTTCGTTAGTCCGATTCGTTTGATGTTGGATCGAATCAACGATATTGTTCGGCGTCGCACCCCTCGGAGTAACGTCAGAAGAAGTAAACAAGAAATAATCAGCTGATCAGAAACGTCTCATGGATTGCCTAATTAGTAAGTTTTTGCCTGCACTTTATATTTATTTGTTATCGATTTGTACTTATTTATTTATTTAGAAGCGTAAATCACTAACAGGCCGCAATCTGCCCCAGTAAATACGTCCTACTCCAAAAATTGTTAAAAAATCAAAAACTTTGTCCTTATCACATTACGAGTTGAATTAAAGTCGAACAGGTGCGTCATACGTATAAAAGTTCGTTATAATCCTGTGATGGCCGCATTCGCTGTGTGGTTGATCCGCCGAAGAGTCACTCTCAAAAGATCATTGCTGCGCCCTAGTTCTAGCTTGGACGTTTACTCGTTTGATCAAGGCTGGAGAATCGATGTGCGCTGACAACAGATCGGCGACAACTAGAGCTCTTACTGTGTCTCTGCGATGCTGGCGGGTGTCGAGTTGAATTATTTGGCAGCGGCTCTTATACTAGGTATTCGAAAACGATCTCACGAGTAGCTGTCTCAGAGCGAATCGTACAAATTTGCGTTGGATACCTTCAATTCGGTTCATATAGTGCGGGCCCCAAATTGTCGAACAATACTCGAGAGATGACCGGATTAGGGAACAGTACTCTTTAGGCAGTATATATCCGTGAAAAATTGGGCAGCACGGAAGATGAACCTCATGTTTCGTGACGCCCGGCCAATAACAACAATAACGTGTTGCTTGAAAGTGAGTGGAATCTAACATCACTCCAAAATCCTGCACTGAACATTCTCACGGAATAAGCAGTCCTGAGAGATTGTAGTTGAAATTAATAGATTCTCTTTTCCTTGAGAAGGTGACTGCAGTGCATTTGCGGGATTTAGAATCGTATGATTATTGATACACCACTCGCTAAAGACATCGAATTGTTTCTGCAGGATATGAGCGCCTGCCAAAAGTCTTAATACGGATGAATATCTTGACGTCATCGGTGAACGACAAGCGTGGTCCACTGAGTCTGAAATTCACATCGTTGAAGTAACGTAGAAAGATGAGTGGTCCGAGATGGCTTCCCTGTGGGATGCCAGACGTAGCCTATAGTCACGTTAAGTTGACAGCTCACCTGATATGACTGAAACCAACGGAAAATTCACTGAATCCAAGTTTAGCTAATGTGGCGATGGCGATATTGTGATTGATTCTGACAAAAGCGGCGGACAGATCAGTGTAGATGCATCCGGTTGCAAGCCATCCTCAAACTTCTCATAGATGAAAGAAGTGAACGACAATAAATTAATCGTAATTGATCGGCTAGCCATGAATCCATGTTGGTCCTCCGAGATATATTGCTTGCAGTGAAAGAACACCGGCTCCATCACAACTAATTCGTAAACCTTCCCTACAGTGCGTAGTGCAGAAATTCCGCGATAATTTTCTGCGTTCCTCTTGTCCGCTTTCTTATGAACTGGAAATACCAAAAGCTAATTTCCTCAACAATGGATACGTTGCGGTGACAAGCGGCAATTCGAATAACCGACGAAGTGGTTCGGCAAGGCCGGATATACATTTTTTTTTAAAAGCACGGACAGAATACCAGTCGATGTCCTGCAGCACATTCAGAATGCTGACGTAATCGGCGTGTTTGAAGTTGTAAGAGATATCAGCCGAGCCTTCCAATAAATTCAAACTTGGACCATCATCGAGCTTAAGAAGTAATGGAGGATGGTGTAGGACGTGCCTCACTAGCGCTCTGGGGGCGGTGTCGATTTATGGTGCTGGAGCTGAGACTCATCCAAATTAGGATAACGGATATCCGCTGTGACCTGGTGGCTATTTCATTGCGGGTAGATTAAGATCACCTAGTA
The DNA here is from genome assembly GCF_030247195.1 of Topomyia yanbarensis. NCBI lineage: Eukaryota > Metazoa > Arthropoda > Insecta > Diptera > Culicidae > Topomyia > Topomyia yanbarensis. The sequence continues at coordinate 719,827 of NW_026683713.1, read as the reverse complement.
CAATAATTTCACCAGCAGGTTGCGCCATCCCAACGATGGAGGCTAGTGAGTGCGAATACACATCAATCAACAAGGTTTCGCGTATCCTGTCCGGCGGGAAGTGGACCACACACATATATAAAGTTCGGTTTTTTAACTTTATCGCCACCCACACTTGTTCGAAAGTATTTCATTCGTTGTTCATGATGTGTTGAACTTTGAACCCAACACGCACATCTAGTACAACACCTCCACCTGAAGTTTTACGGTTTTTGAGAGGATATCGATCGCATAGCAGAACTTCGTAACCAGGGTCGATCACCTAATTTGATGAAGTTTGTCCGTTGAGAAAGTACGATTATGTCGTAGCAATAATCGGAGCAAGCCAGGTGGTAAGCGTTTGCGCAGGAATTCACACCACCTTCGTTCTGGTAATATATTTGCACCGCCGCGGCGACGAAACTACACCATTGCGTTGTCTGGAAGGTAGATTGCTATGGGAAAGTATGACCTACTTTTCAATTGATGAATACTTGTCTGAGTGTACATGCTGGAAGACCCCCTCTTCATTTTCAGACACAGGGACGGGGCGACTGATGACGCTGGCTGCGAGAGGCGCGACTGAATTGGAGAAATTGGGGGCTACCATTTTACTAAGTGCAGTGCACCCCGACAACCATCCATCGTCAAAACAGTTAAGAAGGTCGAATGAACTACAGGACTGGATCGGTGCTGATGTTCTCAGAGCAGATGACGGTGCACTGTTATTAGCTCTAAAATGTAGGGGACGATCACGAAGCATCACGGTCTTATCGAATAAAGAATACTTGCCAGTAAGAGGAAGTCGGAAGACCCCCATACCGTTCCTAGACACAGGGCCGGGGCGACTGATAACGCTGGATGCAAAAGACGCGACTGTGCTAGGGGGATTGAAGGCTTCGCGGTTGCTTTCTACGGTACATCTCGGTGGTTGAAAATCATCTTTGGCCTTGTCAGTACAGATGGCTAGATGTGACTTTAGCGTAGACGCAGCGTTTTGCAAAACCCCAGGTTATCATTGGAAGAACGTTCACGTTGAAAGTCGATAAATTCGAGGAAGTTCATCCCGCCAGGCCAGGTTTCCGCGTTAAGTGCCAATGCTCGGAGCTTGGGGTCGATCCTGATTTTGAACTAGATGAATTTTAGCTCGTTCAAATCGGCGTCTTTTTTACTAAATTTTTCACTTCAAGGGAGGGAAATTAACGGAACCTTGTCGCTTTCGGCGACCACACGTTAAATCGGGAATAGCACGATTAAGAGCTTAGCCAGCCTCTTCTGGTTCGCGAGCACGTTTGGTTGCGAATCGTTTATTGACCGGCCAACTCGTCAGAGTCAGCCGTAGGTGGAGATTTGAGTGCATCGCTGGAGAATTTTCACCATTTCCCTTGTTGTCTCCATTTCCGTTATAAAATCAGCTAGCGCAGTTTTATGAGTTTCGCTCAGCGAATGGATTGCATCACTCATGGCAGCAAAGGCGGCAACTGCAGATGATTTCATCAATGTAACGCAAATATCGCAGAGCCAGAATATATTGACGCTATCGTTCATAAAATACACGTTAGAACGAGTCAGGAATAAACAAGTCAGATGCATGATTCTATTACAGAATCCTTGACATTTCAACTGACTGTCGTCACAGGCTCTTAGCACTGTAGACAGTTTACACCTATTGCGCCAAGCGGGTAGGCAACAGTATGCACGTCGATGCCGAGTTTTGTGGCTACTCAGGCAGTATGCTTCCGTGGTGTAGGTAGTAGCTGGAGGAAGGCGGCTTGATGGCGGGTGAATTTTAACACAGACGATGTAACTACATTTACGATTTTGGACACCGCACGACTGCAAGTCACGACACTCGTTATAATTTACAGCGATTTGAACTCAACCGGCGGAATCAACCACTTTTGAATGGACAAATATCGCATAACACCCCACTGAGACGTCCAAAAAATTGTTTCAAAATCGTTCAACACGGGTCCAACGATGGACGTTCGTTGAACGGTTATTTGGACGTTGTTCAAATTGGTCCAACGAACGTCCTTCATTGGACGATTTTGAAACCAACCGTTCTTAGAGGGACGGAAAAAACAATCAATCTTTATCGGTAGGAAACAAAAACAAACCTCAGTAATAGCAGAGTTGCCAGAGATATTAATATATAAGTTTTAACTGCAAGGGTCATTGAGTTCTTGTCGGCCGGTCTCACGAACACTAATGAAGCTTCTTGGTTGAAAACAATCCCATTTGCTTTTGCCGTCATTATTTATTATTTTCCACCAGCTAGTGATGTAGTATTTGTGTCATGTGACGTGTACGTACATGAGCCGTAGAAAAGTCTATTCGTCCTTTTCAGAAACAATATACATTTCAAATTATTGCAGTTCAATAAAACACGGAAATTATTGCGATCTACATCACACCTTTTGCTACTTGTTGGTTGATCTATCTGTCCTACCTCTCGCTCCCGTGTACGTCTACTTCGTGAATACTAGAGTAGTTTTTGTTTTCACGGTTGGTTGTTTTTTATGCTTCTTGTGTTTCTGAGTGACCTTGATGTATCCGTCTTCTTTTTTGGTTACATACATCGTATGACTTAAGGTTCTTTGAATGTAGGTGATGCCTTGAACAGATTTGCATTCGAAAGTCAAGTAGGATGAGTTGGGCTGGTGCATCTGCATTCTAATAACATGAAGCCCATTGAGGAAGCCGTGGAAAAAGTTCCTCCATGTGACATATTCGTAACGGATTCCACTTCTTCGTATTTCGAAATGATTTCTTGATGTACTCGGAACTGGCCCACGGTAATAAATCGCGTTAGCGAATTTCAGTAAAATCCTTGTCAATATAAACAGGAATCTCGGTTGTAGTAGTCGACGTCGTGTTGCATGTTATTCACGACGCAAAAGAACGCAGTAACATAGCATATTGAACATTATCAGTAACATATTTATAGCGATATGCGCAAATTCAGGGGCTAGACTGATTTGAGTGTACTTACGAATTCGTAGCGTTTTTATTACTGCGCAAGCAGCTAACTCACTAATTGGAGGTTTGATTTCCTCCAGCTGTCATATATGAAACTGTCAGCCAATTTAAACGTTTGAAATAGCTCGCCTAAAGTATTTATAATGGTGTTGAAATGCTCCATGTCGCTGTAAAACTTATTCCGGAGACGAACAATACCGGTTGGTCTGGTTCCAGCACGAAAATAATCCGACCGAAAAGCTATTTTCAATTTGTTTTCCTCCACCTATGACAGGTGGAGGAAAACAAATCGTTGAACACACAAATACAATTACAGATTGTCAAGTAGTCTATATGAATCTTTCACTACGATGGACAACTCAAGGAAAGAGTAAATTAATTGTCACCAGAATCGCAATACCTTCTCCACATGAAGCTAAAAAGACAACGTTATGTGACGTCATGCTCGATTGTCTTTGGCATTTGACATGTTCATTTGGCTCCGCTCAGTGTCTCCGCCTAACTATGAATAAATTTTATAAAGTAACTATTGGTGAGATTTGCTACTTTCTTGGAACCTGCCAAGCGACGGTGGTAAAGAGTCACCGGATTATTTACTACCAGCGAAGAATCCTGGAAGACCTCGCATTGTTTCAGACAATATTTTGCCTTGGCTTTCAGCAGCAGCAGAGCAATGCTTTTTCGGGTTATCTTCAACAGCGAGAGACTGGTGCATTTGAATTCATTGTGATTAACTGGGGAAGCGTAATTAAAACCGTTCACAAACGCAACGTGAGGAACTTGTAAACTTTGCACTCGACGGTAAATGTGAGTAAAATTGTGTAATTGTTACTCTGAGGTGTTACAAAAACAACAAAATAGATCATACTGTTCCTCCTTTTAACACATTAGGTCAGTGGCGTAGTAAGAAAATTTTTCGGGGGGGGGATATGAATTTTTTTTATATATTTGAAAAAATGTTCAAAAATATTCTGAGCAGGAGAAAAAAATGTTCAAAAATCAACAACTCAGGGAACGGGTTTGGGTAGTCAAGGTAGGAAAGCTAGCTGTTGGTATAGAATAAATGCTCTTCCTCTACGAGGACAATCTGGGCGGCAAACTTCAGACTGTCTAATTTACTGAGCCCTTCAGTTCCCTTGTGCCATTCAGTACCACTTCCTCGTTGAGCTTCCGACTGGTTCGCGAACTACTCGGCCTAGTTTCCGACGCTAGATCTAGCCTAATCCGACGAAAAGTTCCCCGGCGAGATAAGTTCGAGCCAACCAGCCAGGTGCTGCGGTCAGTTCGGCGATTCCGGTAGAGTAGGGCATCCGGTTTGCTGGATCCCCGGCGCGACTGGTGGTGTATCGTCGCGGTCCACGCGGTCTCGTTCCCGGCGGTGAATCTGACTGTAAGCTGACGGAGAGGTCCCAGACGAAAGAAGTTCTCCCGATACCGATTCTTATTTGGTTTCAGTACCACAACTTCTTGATCCCTTTGACTCCGTAACCGGTGCCATTTAGCACCGCAACTCCTTTAAGCCATTTAGCACTACTTCCTTGATGGTCCATTCAGTCCTCGACTTGTTCGCAAACAACTCGGTCTAGTCCCCGACGATGGACCTGACCTACTCCGACAGAGAATTCCCCGGCGAGAGAAGTTCTCCCGAGATCGAGCTAATCAGCTAGATGCCGAGGTCAGTTCGGCGATTCTGGTGAAGCAGGGTATCTGATGCACTGGTGCGCCGATGACCCGCGACTAGTGGTGTCTCGTCGCTGTCTACTCAGTCTAGTCCCCAGCGGTGAATGTAGCTTACGCTAACGGAGAGTTCCCTGGCGAAAAAAGTTTTCCCAATATCGATTCTTCTTTGGTTTTCGCTATTTTTCTATCGGAACAACCGGTGGGGTGCCGTGGTTGGTCGGGCGAATCCGCATGGAGCGTGACGTCCGGTTCGCTGGCGTTTCGACGACTCATACTCGCTGCTCTGTTGCAGTCTATTCGACTAGTCCTCGGCGGTGGATCTAGCTTATACCTGCGGAGAGTTCCCTGGCGGTGATTACTCTCCCGAAACCGTTGTTCGATGTCCATTCCGCTGTAAGACGGTGTCGATCTACATCAGCGATTCTCAACCTTTTTCTTACCACGGACCCCTTAGATATCACACTGGGTTGCTGTGGACCCCCACAGATAAACATAAATTTTGTATGCTATCAATATGTTATTTTCAATTTGTTAGGAAACAAGATTTGAAATTCAATATGCACTCGGAAAATATATTTCTCTTCGCGGACTCCCAGGAATGACTTCGCGGTCCCCTAGGGGCCCGCGGACCCCAGGTTGAGAATCACTGATCTACATCATATCTCTGTTTACTGCGTTCCACGTCCCTACGTCGCTTGTAATTCTGTAGGCTACATTATCCAGGTTGATGTCCGGTCCTCCCGTTTTAAGTAGCTCCCTGCACGTCCCTTCAAACCTCGGACATTCAAAGACTCTGCTCGGACATTCAAAGACTTCAAACCTCGGACATTCAAAGACGCTCCGGTGTCTCCTCGACGTTCTCACACTCCCGGCACAGTGTTGACGTTGCGTACCCACACCGATGAAGATACTCCTTAAGCATCTGTGGCTCGGTAGGAGCTGTTTCAGGTGGAAGGTTATCTCTCCGTGCTTTCTATTGACCCACGTCGACAGGATTGGATGAGCCGGTTGGTCCACTTTCCTTTCTCCGTATTATCCCATTCCTGCTGCTACGTCACCATCGAATCGATTCTCATCATCTTCCGGACGTTTCTGACGTTTCATCGATGGTAGCACTTGATATCCTCCGTCAGGGTAATGCAGATGGGAATCATCTCGGCGTCAAGGCATACTGCCTCCGGTACGCAATCGCAACTCGTACGACCAGCAGTCGAAGAGTCCTGTTCAGCTTTTCGCGGTTTCACTTGGTTTTCAGCGCCGCACCCCAAGCAGGAGCCCCATATCGCAGTATCGATGACGAAACACTAGATAAAGACCCGACATTTCGCATGTGTAATCAACGTGGTTGTTTAAGCTTAATCAGTCGTCGATTATCACTCCCAATTGCTTCAGTGCACGCTTCGATGCATTCACATGTCCTTCGATGGTGATCTGTATCCGCTGAACCGCTTTGCAGTAGCTGTCCAACAACAAATCCGTCTTGTAGTGAGCTATTTGCAGCCTGACCCGTTCATCCAGCTCTCGATCGCATCTATTGTCTCCGTCACCGACACCTCCATTTCTTCAAGTCTCTCCGTTATTGACACATCGTCCACGAAACCAACGATTTTCACTTTCCTGGGCAGCCGCAGTGTTAAGACCCCACACTAATAGAATATATTCGTAAATCGCTAGGAATTAATTTCGTACAAACAACTTTCATAAAATATACGAATTTTTCGTACATATGATGAACCGTTCGTAGTTCCATCGAAACTCTTTTATTTTGTATTACGAGTTTTTCGTGAAAACTACGAAAAGACTTTCGTTGGCTTATTATGAAACAGCTTCATTCAGCAAACGAGTCGTTCGCTGTTATATACGAATATCTTTATAATATTTACGAGCACCATTCATCAAACAGTCCACGTCAAAAGAACAATATGGAGCCATTGTTGATATTCGTCAGATAATTGTTGTTGTCTGACTATTTAGTAGTCGTATCCGTGTCCGCCGGTTGCAGGAAGATTCCTTGAACCTCTTTCGCTTCCAGTTGATTCAGAATCTGGAGCAGTACAAAATCGATTGAGCCGTCGCGAACTGCTCGTTGATTTTGTATGAACAATTTTGAGTTTTTCTCTGCCGGAGCAATATCGGTGCTGTCAAACATCGATCCTAAAAGATCGAATGCGACCAACGAAATCGTTTGTAATATACATAAACGTTTATTAAAATAAACGAAACATTTCGTTTCTTTCACGAAAAATAATGTCGATAACTTTCGTGCAATGTAAACTAAATAAGTAAAATTTACGAAAACTTTCGTTCATCAAGCGGCCATTTCTTCGTACCACAATAAAATCGATTTGGCCACATCGATTTTTTTAAATAAAAAAACGATTTTGTCAAACATCGATCCCAAAAAATAAGAGGCTAATAAATACGAAAACTTCTAAGATAAACGAAAAAATTTCGTGCGACCAACGAAATCGTTCGTAATATACACAAACGTTGATTAAAATAAAAAAAAACATTTCATTTCATTCACGAAAAATAATGTCGTTATCAACGATAACATTCGTGCAGTGTACATACATTAAATGTGTAAAATTTACGAAAGCTTTCGTTCACCATACAGCCATTCTTATTCATAAAATGAACGAAACTTAGTATTTACAGGGCACGAAAATACTTCGTTGCAGAAAACGACGCATGAATTCGTGCATTACATGATTCATTATATTCACTAATTTATATTATCAGTGCATCCCATTCCAAAGTGTTGGACAGAGAATGGAGCCCTGAGTAACGCTCGCTGCGACTCGCATCGCCTTCTGCCTTTTTGTTCGTCTGGTATAGCAGTGCTCTACTCTGGAAGTAGCTCTTCAGGATGCCACATTCTTTTATGCCACGCTGCGCATTGGTCTATTCGAGGCTGAATGGCCCGGTGACTTCCACCATGGTTGGTATTCCATCCGGACCGGGGGTTTTCTTTGATTTTAGTCACATCGACGTGTCTTTGAGCTCGTCGTTAGTCACTTGCCACTCGACTGTGTTACCTCCTTCTTCTTCGCCGTACGGTGTCGGTGACCAGGTATTTGTATCGTGATTCGGGAAGAGACCCTCAACGATTATCTTTAGCTTACCCGGGCATGTTTCAACTGGTGTCGACGAACCCTCGTCTTCGTCATGACGACTCAGTACGCGTCCCCCAGGGATTGACGTTTATTTCTCAGCACAGATACTTATGGCAATTGACTTGCTAAGCTTGATCTCCCGTTTTGAAGAGTCCCTACCTTCTAGATGCGCTCCTATCTCAGTCTCCGATCTTGCGCTCTGAGCCCGCCTTCTGGCTCTAAGACAAGCAGCGTGTAGCGTACTGAGTTACTCATTTAACCAGTAAGCTGCACGCCGTCTACTGCATGGCCCTAGTTTTCGTGACATTGTAACGTCACAAGCCGTCGCAATCCTTCTTGTTAGCCGTCAGCCGTATCAACGTACTTGATTCCGTTGTTCGCCGAAGTAACTCAACAAAGAGGTTTTCGTTAAAGGCGTTCGTCTTCCACTTTAGCTTGCCGCCCGTCTTTCTTCGTGCTGCAGCAGGGTTCCATTGGCCGATGCGGTAGCGAATCGCCTGGGGGTCTCTATGGGGATACTTCTCTCACACTCTCCAGTCCATGTTCGCCGTCAGTCAAGGACTACAGAATGTGGCGAAATTTCTCTCGGTACCGATATCCGTTTCGTGAACCATTAAGCTCCTAGATCCTCGCTTCGCCGCGATCTACTCGTTATAGTCCTCGGCGGTTGAGCTAGCCTCCACAACGTGCCGAAAGGAAGGTATCGAGTCTGCAGCCAATTTTCACTACAAGGAAATATTTTCACAAGATAACTTTTGCAAATGAAACTTTGAGAATTTCATTTAAAATATTAGGCATTTTTTTGTTCAACATATTCAATTTTCTCAAATTTCTCCAAAATATTTCGGGGGGGGGGGGTTTCGTCCCCAAAACCCCCCCCCCCCCGCTACTACGCCACTGCATTAGGTAATAAAAAAGACATGGGTTTTCCATAGCATTATAAAAAATCGGTTTGATTTTTTTGTACCATTTACTCAATCTTCACGAAAAGCAATTATCGTGTTCAAAATATTATTAAAGTACTGATGTTCAACGGCCATTACAATTTATCAAATTGCATGAGAAAATAAATTGTTTTCTCTTAAAATATTCGTAACATTTTCTCTTTCACCCTAAAGTCACAGTATTGCTTTGTGGCTACAGTTATGTACATGAGAAAATTCCCAACATTAATAATCCAATTGCCAGCCGCATTCAGCACTCTACATCATACCCGTTTTGAAACGGAACACTCATCATGATGTCACACAGTATGCTACAAGCAAACCAAAAAGTATACCAGTGAGGAACGAAAGATAAATCTGCGCACATCTAAACACACCGAAAGTTCGAAAAAGAAAGATAGAACATTTAAAAAAGACACTAAACACACCAAACACTAACCAGCGTACTCACTCGTCGAACTGTTGGACCTGGCGCCAACTCCAGCACCGTGTCCTCCTCCCGCTCCTCCACCGCCGCTGCGATTATTCATCTGGTAGCTGCTCTGATCATCATCGGGATTATCGCTAAAGTTAATCACATTGATGTTGTACGTTACGGTGGACGATTGTCGTTTCCGCTGCAGCCCTGCCGGATGAACCGGCGATGTGGTCATTATCGACGGTGGCATCACGACCGTCGACGACGTAGCCGATGACATCGGCTGCTGCTGCTGGTGCTGCTGATTGTTCAAGGTGTCGTTTCGGATGTTCTCGACAATGATGTCCGGATTGTTGACGGCTAGCGGATCCACTGGATTAATACTTCCCTCAATCGTTGCTGCTGCGTCGGTAGGAACTTGCAGTTTTGTGCTCGGATTCATCGCTACTAGATCCAACGATATGGTAGAGGCTTCACTTAGGACATTTATGGGGCTTCCAGTGTCCGGTAAAAGTGTCACTGGTTTTAGATTAACTATCTTGCTGTCAGACTTATCGATAGATTTAAGTCGATCATTTTCACGGACAATCGCTTCTGGTAGCAGTCCGGCCGAGTGAGGGGGAGAACCAGCCGACGAAAGGGCCGATATTAAATCTATCACATAATTGCCATCGTCGTGGCTTAAATTACATTCATTTACTGTGCTAGTTTGATTCACTGTGCTACTACTACTATTCACAACTTTGATATTGGATGATTTAACGAACGAATTTTCCTCGGCTCGACCACCTTCCACCTTGGGCGCCGTTCCGTTGAACCCATGATCGAAGCAGCCAATCAGAATGTCCGGAGTTTCAGTGATGGCAGTTGTTGGGGTGGAAACATTTCCACCACCGTCTCCATTCAAAACAATTTTAAATATACCATCCCTTTGCTCCGCACATGCCTTCAAATTCTTTATGCACTTCATAATGGCCTCATCCCCCTGGAAGACAGCAGTAAAGTCCGAATCGCTCAGTGCACACATTAATTGATTATCCCTATGTCCTTCCTTGTTACTGCTCTTTTTCAGACTGGCATTATTTTTCGATACTCCTAACCGGAAGGACCTTTGCTTTTGGATCATTGTCAAAAAATCCGACTCGCTAGCTGCCATCTGGTGCCTTTTGTGCGTATTAACCTCCCTATCAACCATTCCGATCGACTTGTTCAGGGAAGATGTCACGTTGATAAGGTCGATAATATTGTTATTGGAACGATTGTCAATGTTTTTATTGTTCAACTTCTTCTCCGAAGCTGTCCGATTATTATTACTACCCAAACCGTCCCGATTATTGCTATTGTTCAAATTGCTACCGGCCGTACCGCCACTCTTGATATAGGACTTGAGCAAACTGTTTCTCGAGAAAAACGGCTGGAAGAAGTTGATCTGTTTGAAGCTCTCTTTCCGCGACGGTCGCCGCTGTTGGTTCTCCTTCACCTGGATCGGTTCACTGCCCGAGTAGCGCAGATTGTTCTCAAAGTTCAGCGGAAAGATCGAACTGACCGAATCGGAAGCCTTGATCTTGGCCGCTTCGTTCTTGTACTCCAGATCGCGCAGATCGATGCTACTCCGGCTCAGGCGTCGCGGAGGGGATGACGGCACTAGCAAGTCGTCGTCGATGTTCACGATTGTCGGCACCACGGGTACCTGAAATGGAAAAGGAATTGGTAAATTGAGTACAATTTATATGACGGACGTTTGAAATGCACAAACTGAGATTTCGCATTGGAACACTAACGCCCTCTCCTCTGTAGCGTTGGATGGATGATAAATGATATATTGCAGGGTCAAACCATTCGGAAATCAATTCGTAATCTAGAACTGCAAAAGCTGCTAAGCACCTCGCAAAGTATAATTCCTTTGGAATGCCAAATAAAGAGAAATAAACGATAATGGACAGTTTTCCTATTTGACGCCATATTGAATTTGTACTTCATACGTTGAACTTCATACGTTAAAGCATCGACTGGTTGATACGGAATTTCGTTTCGCCTCTGCAGTCCAGTGACAAAAATGTTCAAAAACACCATGAACAAGAACAAAATGTTCAAAAACCAACATCTCAGGGAACTAGTTTGGACAGTCACCCGCTAAAACAACCACTCTTGCACGGAACATAATTCCTTCCCGGAACTACCTTACGGAATTACTTCTGAAGGGGTTTTTATCTATGTGCATAGCATACACTATGATCCAACTATTTAATAGCTTGTTCCTTCAGTAGGGTTACAGCACCCCTCCTCGACACACTACCAGTATTCGACCATCCACACAACGTGGCAATTTCTGGATGGCAGTATGAAAGCTACCTGTGAGTAGAGAATTACTGCTCTTCCCCTACAGGAACAATCTAGGCGGTAAACCCCAGATTATCCAATTTACTGAGCCATTGTACCATTCAACTTCTTGAACCCTTTGGCTCTCTATCCGGCGTCATTTGGCACCGCAAGTCATTTAGGTCCTTTGGCTCCCTTCTTGGGACATTTAAAATCACCCGGAACCTGACTGGTTGGCTCTTGAAACCGAGCCAACCAGTCAGGTTCCGGGTTCGGTCCGGTGGAGCAAGGCGTTCGGTTTACTGGTGCACCGACGACCCGCAACTAGTGGAGTCTCGTCGCGGTCTGCACAGTCTAGTCCCCGACGGTGAACCTTGCTTACACGGACGGAGAGTTTCCCGGCGGAAGAAGTTCTCCTAACATCGATTCTTCCTCTGTTTTGCTATATTTTTCTCGGGTCTACCGGTAGGATGCGGTGGTCAGTCTTGCGATTGCGGGTGAAGAATAGTGTCCGGTACACTGCACAGTGGGACGAGCCCGGACTTAAGTCCATATATGAAGGTTATGCGATGTTCTCATTAGTA
>NW_026683713.1:704266-707266 GCF_030247195.1 Topomyia yanbarensis | reverse complement strand
CACCGAATAACCCACTTTCCAGCCAATGTTTTGCCGCCGGGTGTCTGCTGAACATGGCATTGGTTCCGAAATCAAATTCTTCAGTTCCTTCCGCGAGTTTGACGGCTCGTCCCGAGATCATGATTCGGGCACAGGTGGGCTCCATCGGGTCCACGCCTCGCTTGCTGCAGTCCAGGTCCTGATCCATCGACAACAGAACCGTAAGCCGGTTGTCCTTGCTCAGATCCTGTGCCGTGTAGTCGAGCATGGTTAGATAGAAAAACAGTGTGCCGGTCGATTTCTCGCCATGTGCACTGTCCGCTGCGGCTATAATGTTCACCATGGGGTAGCCTTTGATGGCATCGACCGTGGAGATGGAACCCATCGATACCCATTCTGAGAAAAAAAAGGAGTAGCAATGATTATTTAGTAATAAATTTGAATATTTTTCGTGTCTGTGTAGGTATATGGTAAACATGTTTATTGGTGCCGTTTTTACTTGAAGTTAAACTGAGTCAAAATGTATGAAATGACAGCGGTTGGGGTTGCAACCCAACTCACTTTTGTGATCTTCTGAGTTATTTGGCGTTTACAAAACGCACACAGCTTTAATGCGTATGATTGTATACGAAATCTATATGTGTGATTATTCCACTAAAGATCTCATCAGGATCAGAACCTTTAAGCTTAATTTATACCTATCCGTGCACGGTACAGAACCGTCACTGAATCGGATCGAATTGGTGTAAATCGTGCTTTATGCTTTTGTAACATTATCTGTGGCCAGTCATTTGCATGATAAAACAAGTAGTGTACCATATTGGATATACTGTCTTTGTCTGATGGTGAAGTAGGCTGTATCATACTGATGAGTCAAAAATGAAATGTTGATCTACAGATTATATATCCGTGGTTGATGCTAATTTACTAAATCGAGATATTGAAACCCCAAAAAATGTTCGATTATTACGCGAGGGTTCCAATCCGTTTTAAGTATTGCTTTAGTGTCAGATACATTCTGCAAAAGTGACTCGCCTTTTTAGCTTCGTAATGAAGAAACAAACTACTTCACTGACTATTACTGCTTCATGACTCATTACTTCAAAAGTATTCATCGGATTGAGACCGTGCAGCAAATTTGTTTTTAGTATGCTGTTCGCTTTTTCCGCAATCCAAGATCCATACGACATGGTCTACATTATCAATATTAAATTATTCTGCACGTAAATCCCTCATCTCCAGATAATAATACCAGCCTTCAAGCTCGTCCCAGGCTATCAGAGATAAGCAAATATTTATAGCAAAGATTTCGCATCAAACTCACCTGCTTTATGTACAAGATAACGTGCCATCTTGGCGTACTCCGTGTGTGGCGGAGGTTCATCGTTGGTGACATCGTTTCCTTCTAAGGCATTACTCTCCATGACCGGTACGAATGCCACGAAACCATCCTGTGGACTCCTGGATTCTATTCCGGTGATCACGAGCAGAACTAACATCAATACAAGGATAACTCCACAAAAACGCAACATCTTGGCCAAGTGCGCTACAGTGCTTTCATGTGGCTGATCAAATCTGTGGTATGTTATCTTTCCAATTGGTATTGAAGTGCTCACTAGCTGAAATAAATGATGTGTTAGCAATGGCTGAATTCAACGGTACAAGTAGATCGGTCTGGAAGTAACCCAACTGTAACTTAAGGAATAAGAAATATATTTGCCAGCAATTTAATACACAAATTATTGACAAAGTATAACACTATGCGGAATAGGGCCACAATGGGTACATTACTCTATATTGGGACAAAGTGTACATCACGCGCTTACATTATGACCTTCATGTTCAAGGCATTATTATATTTCACCACAAATCTTGCGGGTGTTAATTGTGAATAACTAAACTTAAAGATTAAATGAGTAGATCACTGCTTGACTATTTGAAACTATGTAAGTACAAACAACGACGCAAAAGGTTACCATGGAACTTTGATCGGATCAGTTTCAACTGATCCGTAAAAAAAATCAAACGATACCTGAACGCAAACGCAAAATAAAGTTGTACAAAAGATAAGCTGTTTTTCGCGCAGGACTTACTTGTAAGTAATCACTGATTTTTTCTTTGTGCTAAACCACTGAACTCTAATGCAGTTGAACAATCTCTGAACGATTCGACAGGATACGAACTACAGACTGAGAGAGAATTTACGAAGACAGCTGATTTTACTTGGAAATTGATGATTGCCGTAAATTAAAGATAACAGAGAGCAACATAAGCCAGAGAAACACAACAGTAGCGCACTGCAGTGATAAGTGCGCGAGAGAGAATAACCCTCAGTTGTTTGATTGTATATGTATATGTATATAAATATGAATGAGATCGTTTAGTTTGCGAATTACTAGCCGTTGCCAGTTTTCTGAAACGGTGTATGATGATGGATGACTCAACCAATTCGAGGGGATTTAAAGTTCTTATTCGTTGTGTTTAGACCTGTAAAGAGCCTATTTTTGCCCTATTAGGGAGTGTACCGCACTATTTAATATTAATTACACGGCTTACAATCGATGGAAATTGTATAAAATTGTAATGTAATATGTAAATGAATGTAATGAAATTGCCTGACTATAATGAAATCTTTCTGTTTAAGCGCAACGAAAACTCGAATCGAATGCCCCTATTCATAGGTGTGCGCAGCCTTTTCCATTAGGAGGGGGTTGCTAACAGCTTAAAAGCTTTCAGTTCTGTTAGATTTCTTGTAGAGGTTCATTGAAAAACAGTTATTTTATTTTGTTACTGAAATTTACGTTGTTTCATTTCTTTCCTAAATCTAGAACAAATTAACATAAAACATTTCCAACTTCCTTGAAAAAAAATTCTGGGGCCTGTAGCGCAAAATAATCCTCACGTTTTTTCAATATGATTTTTTTGATGTTCATAATATTGATAATTTAAATTGGATTAAACCAATTTGAGCAAATTAAGTGCACAAAACCCTAGGGGCAGATCACTTGTGGTGCATTTTGA
>NW_026683713.1:637766-703766 GCF_030247195.1 Topomyia yanbarensis | reverse complement strand
TCCCTGGAATCCCTGCGCATGCGTCGATACATGTTGTGTACAGCGATGCCAGATGTGAAGATATATCTTCATTTTGAAGACATTTGAAATGTTGGAAAGACATATTTTTCATTTGGAAGACAAATGAAAACATTTTTTAATGAAATGTGAAGACGCTTAAAAATGTACCTGGTATCCCTGGTTGTGTACCGCCACATTTTGAATATTGTTAGAATCGTTACTTCACCGAAATGTTTGTCAATATAATTGCCACACTTTGCAATTCATTTCTGGTACTTCGAGATACAGGGTAAAGACCTAATTTTGGCACCCTACAAACGATGAAATTCGTATAAATTGGCACCAGTATCCTTGCTTCGTTCCCAAGAACCAATATAACGACAAAAATGTCCTGAGAATGATGAAATACTTCTGTCTGAGCGCAACGAAAATTCGAATGGAATTCTCCAATTATCGCATTATCATTTGAGCCAATACGATGAAAAAATATGTCAGACGCTGTTCTAACTAACTCCTTCAAATGGGTAGGGCGATAATAGAAACAAAGCCATAATAGGATCCAAACCCTATTTAGTTAAGGTTTAGAGTGATTCTTTAACCTTATTCTCAAAATGAGAAAAATCTCCATGAATAATTCTCGAATATATTAGTCGAAAAAATGCTCTCCGTGTTTGAATTTTTTGGCCCTTTTAAAATAGCACTCCATACGTTTGGGATAATTTATCGGGTTTGGATACTCACTAAAAGTTTTATCAGAGTAAAGCACCAACCAAATTTCGTAAACTATCTCGAGCTTTATCGCATCAAAGTTTCTTGCGTGAAACTGATCGTTTTTTACAAACTTTTCAATTTTTTTTTATATATTTAAGGGGAGTGTCCCTATGATTAAACGGACCATGTTGAAATTCAAGGCAGAAATGTCCGTTTTTTTGCAAATAATCGATTATTTTTCGAGCGCTATATTAGTAGTGTCAATTAATCGATCATAAAATCGATAAATTTTATCTCGACAATCCAAAAGTAAAAGTGGTATTCAAGACGCTTTTGGTAAGCGATTTTCGCGAAGTTTGATATTTGTCGCTAGAAGGATTTTATGGTCGATTAACAGACATCAATTTATCGATTTACGCAATTTTTTCTAAACCAATTATAGATTTTTCGATAAATCGATTAAACGTAAATACGTCTTTCGAGTAAAAAATAAAGCATTAATTCGCGGATTCAACATTTTTCTTTTAAAACACCAATTGGCTAATCCAAGTGCAGTTGTGTTAGTGCAAGATCGAGGTTAAATAGGGTGGAGAATCGCTGTGTGCGTCTATTATCTCGTATACATATATGTCTATACACATTGCAACTGTGGTGGCGTCCTAGACATCAAATAAGGCAATACACTCAGGTTTTTTTACGCGGTTTTTTTGCGCGGTATTTTTTTACGCGGTTTTTTACGCGGATTTTGAAATTTACGCGGATTTTTTTAATTTACGCGGTATCCATTAACGAGGGTCCCATTAACGCGGATTCTTAAATAATATTGAAACCTTATTCTATGCTACCCCGTAGTGCAGTTCAGTGAATAACGAAGCCCAACGGGTAAGAAGTGTGATTTTTGTTTTAATTTCACATATTTTTTTTATTTTGATTATAGAGGTTTTAACCTTAGGGTCATCCGCCTCTTTTCGGGTTAGAGAAATCTCTTTTGGAAAAAAACTCAAACCTGCGTGTGAGTTTGGGAATCGAACCCAGGAGAGCTGCGCACAAGGTATTTTCACATATTGTAAAAACATTATCCACGGTTTTAACCTGATCCAATTCCATTTATGAAATGTACCAAAAATATGATATGTTATCCGCCATCGAAGTACAGCTAGATTTCCTTTCTATATAGAAAAAATCCAACCCATCTCTACAATAAATTACATTTATTCACTCAATTTTTTTCTTAACTCTAATTACACTGCTTTCACTTTCATTCACAAATAGTTCGCCCACGGTGCCATCTGTCGACACTTTTCTCGAAAACAATTCACAACTCTCTACTGCTCAACGTTTCCGGAGCAAGAGAGTCTCGTTTTCAGGAAAAGATTACAGCCACCGCTGCGTATCGTGGTTATACGCACAAACACGCCCGGGGTAGTGACCGTGCCGCGAACTGGATGTGAATGTCATCCTCCCATGAGATAGGTTGTGTGTGGTTTATAAGCCAAACTACCCTTTGATGCTATTTTCACTCCTTGCGGAAGGTTGGAAAATATTTACATTTGATAATAAATACCTACGACTTTAAATGACTAATTTTTGTTCCTAACTTGCATATCTGTGATATTTTGAATTGTTTTTCTTTTGTTTTCTTTCCGTATGGCTTTTGAGAGTTGTTTTTTTTTTACTAAAATATGACATCTTCCTGACTAGAACTAGATAGATGTCTCGTTGAATTACTTCTTTTCAGTCAGTACCTTCTTCGTACATTTAAACGTGACTGCAACGTCGACGAATTTCGTCCGTGCAAATATTAGTACAAATCAGTCCTGTTGGTGGAAGCTCTCTAGTAACCAGCTATATCTAAGAATCCCTTAAACTACATCTAACTAGCTTACTGAACTAATCGCGCGTCTCGTCTTGGTCGTTGACTAATCGTTTCGGTCTACGCATCCGAGCAAACACCCTCGTATCTGCTCAGAAAAGACTCTTGCGTCGGTTTCCAATATTGATCCATTCTACTGGCAGTTCGGATCGTTCCTGCATCGGTGTGTTTTTACATTCCGGTATTTTGGCCACCCGCTCGCATCGTCGACTCACATCCCAGTAAACGTATCCTTTGGGACAACGATACATGTTTGGCATCAGAGTGTCACTGCTGCGACCTTCACCCGGTAGGCAGCGTACGAAGGTTGAACTGCACTTGTTGTTGTCCAGAGCAAAGTGACCCTCTGATGGGCACAGTGGTTTCATAGTACGAACTTGCATCTGTAAAGATAACTCGTTACGGAGATGAAAGAATGGACTCTACTGAAAACATTACTCACCACATTAACCGGGGGTCCAATGGCACTGCGCAGGTATCGCATGCTTGGTGACTGGCATTGCTCGTCTCCTTCGGCAGGCTCGTTACACTGAATTCCTTCATCGTTGTAGACGGTATCGTTGGGGCAGCTGAACACCACTATGCTGTAGTCGTAACTGTTTTGTTTCTGCGTACATTGGTAGAACATGTTGCAGTCCTGTGGATGTCGGCGGAAACCAGTCGGACAGACAAAGCTAGTCTGGCCCTCTTCGACCTTTGGACAGTTGCTCTGACAACCTTCTGGGCACTTCTCAGGGGCTGCTGTAGTCGATTGTTCTGAACTGCTGGTGGTGGTTGTTTCGGCAGAGGATTGTTCTGTGGTTGTTGCCTCCGTTGCGGGCTCTGTCGCTGCAGATTCGGTTGTCGTAGTCTCGGCGGCGGCCTGTGTCGTAGTCTCAGCTGCTGCCTGAGTCGTAGTCTCGGCGGCGGTCTGAGTCGTTGTCTCGGCGGCGGCTTGCGTCGTAGTCTCGGCGGCAGCCTGCATCGTAGTCTCGGCTGCTGCCTGTGTTGTAGTTTCTTGAGCTGACTGACTCGTCGTTTCTTGGCTTGTATCCGTTGGCTGTGTGGTAGTGTCTTGTCCTGCTGCAGTGGTAGATTGAGTTGTCGTATCTTTACCTGCTTCGGTTGGCTGAGCCGTTGTTTCCTGTCCGGGTTGAGTTGTCGTCTCTGGTTCAGGTTGAGTCGTAGTTTCAGCAGGTCCCTGCGTAGTTGTAGATTCACTAGATGTTGTCATCTGTGAAGCTTGCGTTGTTGTTTCCTGACTAGCTTTAGTAGTTGTGTCTGGTTCAGGCTGTGTAGTAGTTTCTTGGTCTGTCGGTGCAGTAGTTGTTTCTGTTTTCGTAGTCATCTCTGCTGATGTCTGTGTCGTGGTGTCTTGACCGGCCGATGTTGTTTCTGTACTTCCTGAAGTCGTGGTTTCATTAGCTGGTCCATCGGTAGTACCACTTGGTTTCTCTGTAACATAGGAGGTTGTAGTTTCATCACTGGGATCTGTGGTTGTCATCATCATCGATTCGGTGGATGAAGATGATTCGGATGTGTTTGATTTACCCGAACAGTCTCTCGGAGGCGAGACACTGTTCTCGTGGTTACAGGTATTTACAGCAGGATCCCATATCGTGCCCTCGGGACAGTCAAAGTGGAACACGGAGAAATTTTCACCCATTCCGTCCCAATCGACACACCGATAGAATTTTTTACAATCGTCGGGATTTGGGAAGTAGCCCGCCTCGGTACAGTTCACCGGGGTTGGTGACGATGTTGATGATGACATACTTGTTGTAGATGAAGTTGACATGCTTGTTGTAGATGAGGTTGACATGCTTGTTGTTGATGAAGCAGGCATGCTTGTTGTTGAGGATGATTTTTCCGTGCTAGATGAAGTGGTTGTCATGCGTGGAGTTGTGCTTGAGGAAGTAGTTGTCATGCTTTGGGTTGTGGTAGTCATGCTTGGAGTGGTTGAAGCAGTAGATGAACTCGTAGAGCTCTGAGTGCTTGTGGAGGAAGTGGTAGTCGTGCTTTTGGAAGTGGTTGTCATGCTTGTTGTGGAGGAGGATTGAGGTGGGGATGAGGTAGTAGTGGTAGTGGTTGTTGTTGTTTTGGCGGTAGATTCTGATGGAGCGGATGTAGTGGATGATGTTGTGCTAGTGGATGATTGATTATTGTTACCTGTTTGGCCGCCGCACATTTCAACTACATTTTCGTGATTACAAGTTTGAAGTTCCTGGTCCCAGGCTGTACCATTCCCGCAATCAAAATCGTACTTTGTGTAACCGCCTTTGCCGTTATCGACACATCGATAGAATTTTTTACAGTCATTTGGATCACCCATAAAGCCTTCCGATGTACATTCACCGCTAGATGGTTGATTCGAGGTTGTTTCATGATTCTCTTCTGTTGCAGTGGTAGTAGTTGTTTGCGCTTCGGAAGAAGTGGTTTCTTGAGACGATCCGGTCGTTGTCATACTGTCAGTAGAGGACTGACCGGTGGTTGTAGTTGTTTCTTGAGCAGCAGATGTCGTAGTTTCAGCCATTGCTGCTGTTGTGGTCTCTGATACTGCTGCAGTTGTAGTATCTGCTGAAGCAGACGATGTTGCTTCTGTTGTCGCGGAAGTTGTAGTCTCTGCGGTCGTTGTTTCTTGGGATGACATTGTGCTTGATGCTTCGGTAGTTTCTGGTTGCTTTTGTGTTGTTGTTTCGCCCGCAGAAGTTGTTTCCTTGGTAGTACCTTCAGATGTTTGCGCTTCGGCGGTCGTAGTTTCTTGAGATTGTCCTGCGGTTGTAGTATCTTGAGAGCTCGATTCATGAGGTTGTGTAGTACTTTCGGAAGATTCTTGACCGGCGGTAGTAGATGTGGGTGCGGCAGTGGTCATTTGGTTTTCTGAATCCGGGGGGCTCTGTGTGCTCTGAGCATCTGGTTCTGGCGCAGGTTGTGGAGGTCGATCAGCTCCACAGTTTTCAACTTCGTAATCATAATTACAGGTTTGTAGGTTTTGATCCCACGCAGTTCCATCGGCGCAAGTGAATTCGTGCTTGGTATAGCCTCCATTGCCATTATCTACACATCGAATGAATTTCTTGCAATCACTTTCGTGTGGCATATAGCCTTCCGATTCGCATCCTTCCGAAGACATGGTTGTGGAAGATTGTGCATTGGTAGTTTGTTCTGTGGCTGATTGAGTCGTTGTGTCCGCGCCAGATGTTGCTGTATGACCCGCTTGGGTAGTACTATCGGCAGTTGGTTCTGTGGAGCTTCCCTTTGTCGTTTCTTCGGCACGATCGGCAGTAGTTTCTTGGCTCGGAGACGAGGTTGTTTCTTGGTTGGAAGACGAGGTAGTTTCTTGGCTTGATGGTGTAGTTGTTTTTTCACTTTGTGTCGTTGTTGTATCTTTTTCTTGGGAAGTTGGTGATTCAGTGGTTTCAGCACCGCTACCACTCGGTGATGTTGTTTCTTGTCCAGAACTTGATGTTCCCTCGGTTGTTTTTTCTTGAGGCTCGGTGGTGCTATCTACATTGCTGCTTGTAGTTGATGCTTCGGATGTTGTTTCCTGGCTGGACGGCATTGATTCTGTTGAGCTGGATTGATCTGGTGGCAGATAAGTGTTACCAGGTCCCTGTGGACTTCCACCTTCAGGGCGACCTTCGCTGCCTTGCGAAGGACTCTGTCCGCCAGTTCCGCATTTGGAGTTCTGAACCGATGAGGGGTGGTTACAAGCCAATATATCGTTGTCCCAAATAGTACCAGGGCCGCAGTCGAACTCGTATCTAGTATAGCCACCATTTCCATTATCGACGCATCGATAGAACTTTCGACAGTTGGATTCATGTTCCATGTATCCCTCGCGTTCGCAGACTCCATTGCTGCCAGCAGGTACTGCAGGAGCGTTCGTAGTTGTTGTTTGCTGACATGGAGGAATAGTTGAGGTTGAGTTGCTACTGCCTTGGTCAGGTTCCTGTGATCCATCAGGGCTTTGAGAACTTTCTGGGCCTCCTGAACCTTGGGAAGACTCATCTGGTTTTTCAGTTGTTGACGAGCCGGTATTGTTAGGTCCATTTGATTCTGCAGAGCTATCTGGTCCATCCGGGCCACCCGGACCACCGGGGCCATTTGAATCGGGACCATCTGGACCTCCTGGACCGTTTGGACCATTCGGTCCGTTAGGACCGTTCGGTCCGTTGGGACCATTAGGACCATCGGGACCATTAGATCCATCGGGGCCATTCGGGCCGCTCGTACCATCGGGACCATTCGAGCCGTTTGAACCATCCGGGCCGCTAGGACCTTGATTATTATTATTGGGACCACTAGGCCCATCTCCGCCGTTTGAACCATTGGGACCTTGATTATTATTGTCGGCACCACTTGGACCGTCTCCTCCACCGTTTGAACCATTGGGACCTTGATTATTATTGTCGGTGCCACTTGGACCGTCTCCTCCGCCATTCGGACCATCGGGATCTTTAGATCCATCGGTTCCGTTGGGGCCATTCGGGCCGTTCGAACCATTGGGACCATTTGAGCCGTTTGAACCGTTCGGGCCGCTAGGACCTTGATTATTATTATTGGGACCACTTGGACCATCTCCTCCGCCGTTCGGACCATTGGGACCTTGATTATTATTATTGGGACCACTTGGACCGTCTCCTCCGCCGTTCGAACCATTGGGGCCTTGATTGTTATTATTTGATCCACTAGGGCCTTGCCCACCTTGGTTTCCGCCGTTCTGACCGTTACCATTGGAACCACTTGATCCTGGTGAACCATTTCCTCCAGCATGTTGTGCCATTCCTTGATGGCAACTGGGATTCTCGACGGCCCAAGCATGATTGCAGCTCGTAGTACTGTCATCCCAAACTGTGTTGTCACCACATTTGAACTCATGTTTAGTGTATCCATCTTGCCCGTTCGACACGCAACGATAGAATTTTTGACAGTCGTTGGGATCACCCATAAAACCGTCACTGGTGCAAGCTGGAGAGCTACCACTGTCGGTATTAGATGATGACGAAGACGGCTTGGAAGTGGTGCTCTGTGGTTTGGCTGTTGTTGTGGAAGTCGTAGTCGTAGAAGTGGTAGCAGCGGTGGTTGTTGTAGTTTGCACTTCATTGAGATTTGGATCGGTACTCTCCTCCGTGTTATCTGGTTGCGGAGCTGAAGTGGTAGACGCACTGGTTGTTGATGATGAGGAGGAAGTGGTAGGAGCTGCTGTGGTCGATGATTGGCTGGCTGTTGTTGTAGGCTGACCAGTTGTGGATGACTGTGTAGTCGTGGTTGTCGATTGCGCCATCGTTGCAGTTGAAGACGCGGAGGTCGATGCGGGTGTGGTTGTCCCTTCCGTTGCTGGTGCTGAAGTCGTAGTTTGTTCTTGAGAAGACCCTGATGCTGTTGTTTGCGAAGCTTCGGCATTTGTAGTAGCAGGAGTTTGATTGCTGCCATTCGATCCTTGTTGGTTATTGTTTGACTGACCTGGTGGCTTTTGTGCATTGTTTGAACTTTGCGGTGTTCCGGAACCATTCTGATTGTTCGAAGAGCCATTTTGACCTTGTTGTCCATTTTGAGAGCCGGTTTGTCCTTGGTTATTTTGATTGTTGTTGTTGCCTTGGTTATTCTGATTATTATTGTTATTCTGATTGTTATTATTCGATTGGCTGTTCTGATTATTGCTGTTATTATTCTGATTGTTGTTATTCGATTGGCTGTTCTGGTTATTGCTGTTCGATTGACTGTTTTGATTATTATTGTTAGATTGATGGTTCTGGTTATTATTATTGTTTGATTGATTTCCATTTTGGCCTTGTTGTCCGTTTTGAGAACCGGATTGTCCTTGGTTGTTTTGATTGTTTTGGTTTCCTTGGTTATTCTGATTATTATTGTTATTATTCTGATTGTTGTTATTCGATTGGCTGTTCTGATTATTGTTATTCGATTGATTGTTTTGATTATTGTTATTCGATTGATTGTTTTGATTATTATTATTGGATTGATTATTTGACGACTGTTGTTGGTTGCTGCTCGATCCTTGATTTTGGTTGTTGGAGCTTTGACTGTGCTGATTTTGTCCTTGATTATTGTTATTCCACTGGTTGTTGCTGTTGGATCCCTGACTGCTACCCTGATTGTTATTGTTCGATCCTTGGTTTTGATTGTTATTGTTACTGGAACCTTGACTGTTGCCGTTGCCACTTTGACCTTGACTCTGATTGTTGCCAGATGAGCTCTGTTGATTATTATTCCCCTGGTTATTTGAGCTCTGGCTCTGATTGCTTCCCTGATTATTGCTTGAACCCTGTCCGCTAGATCCTTGATTATTGTTATTAGATTGGTTGTTATTGTTTGAAGATGAACTGGAACTGGAGCTGCTGCTACTGCTGCTCGAACTGCTACTACTACTCGAATTTGAACTGCTCGAGGAAGATTGCGTAGAACTGCCTTGTCCATCACTTGTCGACATTGTCATATTCTGGTAGTGGCTCATATTACTGCTACTGTTGCTCTGCGAAGATGTCGTGTTAGTCGTTACTCCATCTTGTGTCATTGATCCGCTACTCTGGGACGCATTTTGTTCCGCTGAAGCGTTTGTTTGACTGAACGATTCAGTGTTTACAACATAATCATTTTCCGCTCTTTTCGTGCATCGTTCAACGGCGTAATCATGATTACAAGCATCTATACGATCGTCCCATACAGTTCCGTCACCGCAACGGAATGAGTACGTTGTGAATCCGCCTTTTCCATTGGATACGCACCGATAGAAAATCTGACAATCAACAGGATCTCCAATGAAACCCTCCTCTTTGCAAGGTGAACTATCATCCGCTGTCGAAGATTGTTCCGGTCCGGTAGAAGATGGTTTCTCATAGTGATATCCTCCGTCTTCCTCGTTATTGTCGTCACCGTTTGAGTTGAGTTCATTTTCATTATCGGAAGGCTCCGGCTCAGGAGGCTGTTGTGGTTCTTGTTCTGGTTCTGGTGGTTGTTCCTGTTCTGATGGTTTTGCTGGCTCCTCCGGTTCCGGTTCGGATGGTCCGACTGATTGTGGATTTTCCGATACTTGCTGCGCATTCGACGATTCACCTGTCATTGGCTCCGATGGAGCGTAACTATCGTTACTGTCGAGTTCGTTATTGCCGCCACCACATTCCGGACGCTCGGAGTTGCTCGGATGGACGCAGGTATTCTCAACCTCGGAGTAAACCGTGCCCGGTCCACAGCGAAACTTGTACGGCGTTAGTCTGTCTCCTTCCTGCACGCATCGGTAGAAGGCGATGCAATCGTTCGGATCTGCGAAGAATCCTTCCTGTTGGCACTCAAAGTTAGCGGCTGAAATGAGAAAAGGTTAGGATTAGAATACTTTGAAGTTGGCCTTTTTTTGGCGCAGTATTAGGCGCAGACTTCTTCTTGTGAACACACCGAACATTCAAGAGTATATCAGGTTCAACGTTCTTAGTGCTTAGCGATCTGCACAAGAGCTAAATGCCTCACGGAAACGTGACGAAAGAAGAATCTACCGTAGGGGAATTTCCAGTAGGGTAGATTCACCGCCGTGGACTAACCAACTATATCGTAACAAAAATGGGAGAAAATTGGCTCGCGAAACAGACATCGCTACCGAAACAAATTCCGCTGCTAGAGAACTCATCGTCGGATAATATCCGAATAGATCTCGATAAAGCGTCGAGAATTAAATCAAAACTCAAAGGTCGAGCCATTTCATGGACCATGTGAGGCTCCCAGATAGAACAGAAAAAAGAGATGCGACGAAAACCCAACGAGCCGCCCCACGAAGTAATACCCCGATGTAGTTTCGTGAGGAAGAAGGGCGAAGAAAAAGTAAGGAGTATTTTAGTGGTTAGGCACGAAAGTGAGTCGTGAGTGCCACACAATGCCAATACACTAGAGGCGAGGCTTTTGAAGCTTTTTATACCTAACTATGAAAAAAAGAAAAAAAAACGGGAGTAATCGTACCCTCACCGAAATCCTAACAAGCTTGCGATTAGCGACATAACGAGCATTTGCTTCCCCGTACTGGCCACGCCCTTGGAAATTCCGCCGAACTCAGATGCGTCCCTGGCGGCTGCTGATGTGATGAATCCTGCCTCTCCCAGGATAAGCTCGTACGATACATCTAGTCCAGAACTGTCTGCACTGTATATCTTTTGCAGGTATTCGCAACAACGCCATCGGAGGTTATAGGGACACCTCTTCGACCCACCAACAAGCTTTGAGCGGAATAGACGTCAGAAGTGAAGGTGTTGCAGCGGACATGAGCCAGCCCTCGTCTAACTTCCACTCCACCGCCTTTAAAATCAAATCAACGATACTGGTCATTCAGTCGAACACAAGTGGCTTGCGAGGATGCCTGGGTGACCTGCAACGGATCATTGCTAAGACTGAGCCCATCTGCCTGGGGTTTCAGAAGACACGCATCCTGGATTAGACGAATCCGTCATCATAACTTGGACATTGATAATTGTGGGACGCCGCCAGCGGAGATAACGTTTACCGGACGGTGGGTCTGGCCATCCGGATCTATGTACCATACCGACAGACATTTGGATATTGAACTGAAAGCCGCCGCCTGGAAGATCGAATATCGAATATCATTGGCCAAGTTGAGACCCCGATCATCATCGCGGAACATATAAATGGGCACCACAAGATATACGGCTCACGTGTATGCAATAGAAAATGAAACGGCAATGCCGAAGTAGTCGAAAACAACGACGCCAATGTTCTCGGCGACAGCCGTTTAACATTAATCCGCGGACGGACGGACGGACGGACTCCACCATCGACGTCTGCTAGAGGATGCGGGCAGGATATTGTGATGGGACTGTTCGTGTCGATTACTTCCTCATCCAGATTACATACGCCAAGATGCCACTTGCAACAACCTGTCGAAGGTCCCGCTACGAAGAGACCATAAATCGGGACGAATCGTACACCCTGGACAAAATCACCAATATCAACAATTAGGCCACCGTTTCCTATATTTCCATGATATGTGAGAACCTTCCCCGGCAGGCAGTGCACTGGTGGTGCTCGAAAGTCGGAAGAGTCATCAGGGCACGCCGAACAGTTCTGCTGATACAGAAAAAGACTTCTGTAGACGACCCACACCGAAGCCAGCGAGCTGATGATTTCAGAATTAGTAGGTGAAGTATACAACGAAACGAGGCCATCAAAGGGATAGAAGAGATAAAAAACACCAACTGGACCAGATTTTTCGAGGGTATATTCCCGGATTCCTCAACTTCAGAGTTCTGGTGGAGAGTTAACGCCCAAGCGGTAAGCGGCAACACAGCCATTAACGGGTGTGCGCCGATTGATCTCACGACCATCAGCAACGAGCTCGGAAGGTACTTTGCGTCCCTGTCTGCAGACACCGCACTCCCAGCCGCGTTCATGCGAATCAAGCAAGGGGCTAAGAGTAGCCCGTTCGTTCCAAACCCGATTCAGGTCAAGTATACAACAAGCCTTTCACCAGAAGCGAATTATGAGCTGCATCAGAATCGATACACAGCAAGTCTGCCGGATGGGATGATTGTAACCGTCCTTTGACCGCGGTATGAGAATTACTGCACAAGCAGAGACTACTGGTCGTGTTAATGAAGTTGCCCGACTGAGCTACAAACCAACTGATGCATTTGGAGTGGTGAACTGATGCCCGCCTTATGGAAGGAAGCCCTAGTAATCCCTATCCTTGGACAGACCTGACCCATAGAAGAGAACGACGACTGCTCAGAGTTTGGCATACGACGACGGTCCCACACACCCACACCGTTTCGCGGGTCCCTTCAATAGCATGTGTCACTTGCGGAACCCGAACCACAGTGGACTGGAGAACTGCCCGGAGTTCGGCGACCTCCACTGTACATTACCGCAATCCATCTTAGAGATCCTAGTGCTACTGTCTTTATACAAGGACGCGGGACTTCTCGATCTTCTGTGACAGATATGACATGAACATAATCTTTTTTAAACAATATTGAGTTGGTCCCCGGCAACATATATACATTAGACCGGCAACAATTTTGACTTTTTTTTCGGAACACTGCCTCTCTTTCTCGCACATGCTTAGAATAGGAAATTTCAAAAAAATCCGTTTGTCTTCAAAATTAAATAACTTTGTCGGGGAACCTCCAACCAATATGCATTCTTCAACAAGGCAGTTCGTTATTAAATAAGCTACGCCACCGTAAGTTTTGAGGTATGCAGAATTACTGTGGAATTTTTTATTGGAATTTGATTTTTAATTTCTGATTTTCCATATATTTCACCATAGAAACTTTTAAATTCTTGTGAGTGAACTAGAGCTATAGGAAAAATCTTATATTTGGCAGATGGTTTGTAGAGTTAATTACCAATTGAATTAGGAGTGTTCCGAAAAAAGATCAAAAAAGTTGCCGGTCTAATATACATACATCATCACGCCAGTTAGGTTTTTCAGTGAAGCAATTTAGGCGTCAACATCGAGATAAAATTAAATAAAGTGAGATACGCTTCAGAGAGTAAATTAAAATAATTCACCCTATCCCCATCAGCTACTCAACACATCCCGACCAGGTGAGAAGGACGATAGCCCTTAACTTTTCTATTTTTTGTTCAATTTACTAAGGGGAGCATCAAAGAACGATGGCATTCTGCTGCTTCCTAAATATCGTTACGTATGACGACCACATGAACCATGGCAAAGGACACCGGATGGATGTGAGGTAATCTGGTTGGTTGGGTGCTCGAACACCAGCACAAGCCTGTTCGACCTGTGGTGCTACTTTTCGGGTGGCAATTGTTCCGGATGTAATGAGTTTTTGGTACCTTTCGAAAGGAGCGCACACACAATCACAAAAATATACGAACCGATACTCGAGGACAGTCGGTGGCTACAAAAGAGGCGCCTCTGTTAGGTCCTTGTCGCTGTGGTAGAAGGTAAAGTGCAGTGACTGTGTACAGCCAACGATAAGAATTAATTAGATTTTTCTCGGTCTTGTTTTCGAACGGCGCCAGGCACGAAGGTATTTTTCGAAAGTGTTTGGTAAATAAATGCATCACGAGGAAATAGGAAAAGTTTCACTTGACTTGAGCTTTCCGCCTGGGAGTAGGTCTTGAAAGCGAGCTAGTTTCATGGTTCTGGAAACAGCAAACAAAATCAAAAGGAATTCCAATTGTGAGTGTTTTACACCTGATTCGATCAGAATAGTTCTTTCTGATAGCGAGGTGCTCCAAGCTTTCGGGTGCGCATTGTTGTGCTCTATTGTATATACGTTTCGTTGAGCGCAGAAAAATAATTCTCCGCCCTTATCTAGACCAATAAATCTGAGTGAAAACTATTTTCATTCCCCCTTTTATTAGTATTCTTTCGCCTGCTTTGCTGTTTATTGACGTCTGAGTGCCAATAAATCAATTATTGTGCGGAGTGGTTCACTCTCGCGTTGGAATGTCATCGAAGGGTTGGTGGGTGGAGGGTTCGGGGAATGTCTGTCATTATTATTTTATTTATAACACGAGCATTGTGCCAAGAGCAGCTGAGTGTCGATTGAGTTGGGAAATGTAATCATTGCACGAAAAATCCGTTCTCAAACATCCGCAAAGATGAACGCTGAATAAATAAGGGGCGTATTGTCGCCGTTGTGAAAAAAAAACGATACTTCGTGCCTAATGTTAAGAAACACTTTTTTCGAATTCGGATTCGGTTTTGTAAATCAGTAATGTAGTAAGCAATGGAATACAGTTTTCATCCAAGATACTGTAGCCCCTTGATTTATACAAAATATAAACTGATTGCACCCTTTATACAGGAAGGAATGATTTGATTTTTAACCTATTTAAGAAGTTACACAACCGTAGAAGAGCATTCATTCTGTGACTGTCGGTCCGTCTGGTAGATCTTTCCAGTCCGTGGTGTTTCACGTTAAAAAGAAAATAGTGATAATTCGCTGCCAAGATTATCTTGCGCATTCTCCGCCTCGTCGAGGTTTCAGTATTGTTTTCTTTTGTGGTTCTGTGCGTTTACCGTTATCCGGCCAGTGAGCAGTGAAGCAGTGTTTTTCTTCTAGTAAACAGTGTGGATACCGTTTATACACAAGTTAAATATCTCTGTTCTACAACAGCTCCCATTCTTGTCTATAATACCACCTTGCACTGGGCAATTGGCTTGTGCAAAATGACTTCCCCTGATAGTGGTTTATATTAACAGTTATGTGTCCAACAAAAAAACACCTTTAACAGGCCAACAAGGTACCCGGGTACCCACAAATTGAAATGTTCATAACTATGGCTTCCTTTAACCGATTTGGACACTTTTAGATATTTTGGATTCAGGGACTCGTCCACTTTTTGATTCTATACAATAGAACCGGAATAATGGATCTGGTTTTTGGTAATCCGGATTTTCCGGAGTAATGTTCCAGTACTAGGATATGATTTATAAATTTTAATAATGTACTAGTAATATGAGTATCAAAACTCTTCAAATTGTCTCGGAAGTCTGTTTTTTTATTGTAACGGGACCCTATGGCAATTTGAAAAATGGAATTGGAATGGAATGGCCACTCACGGCCCCGCGGGAACCTGCTCCGGAATGTCCGTTCTGGGGTCAAATCACCAAATGGTTCCAAAACCACGAGATACAGCCTGCTGATGCAATTCCAAGAATTTTGATACCCATATTGCTAGTATCCCATTGAAGTTCGCAAATAATACCCCAGCATTGGAACCTGCTTCCAGAAACCCGGATTCCCAGGAATCGAATGAAGTAACCCGATTCATTTTTACCAAGTCCAAAAGTGGATGAGTTCCTGAATCCAAAACGGCCAAAAGTATCGAAATCGGTTGGACCTTAGTTACGGGCATTTTAGTTTTGTGGGTACCCGGGTACCCATGTCGGCCAGCTACGTAGTAAAAAAATTCAGGAGCCCCTCCTCATTCCCACCCTTACTATATCAACAATATTATTAACCCAAAAGCTTGACTTAGTAAAGTTCTAAGATGTCACAAAGTTTCAATTTCCAACTGTGGATAAAACATCGGAATTTAATTAATTGAAACTTAAAAAGGTACCCAGGTACCGCGTCGGACACACAACGGTTAAGGTGAAATGGATGTCGAAACAAAATACGCTCCCCGGCTCAAGGTTTATCAATGCTCGGCCACATGATCCTCTTCCGAGCCAAAGACAAAAAAGTGGTTGAATTTGTGGTTCGAGTTCTGACGGAACGATTTTCGGCCGTGAAAAGATTGTCGAAAATACGATAAGCTTCGGGGCGTGGTAAATAGCTTACACCAGACAAATAATATTTCTGGCTACGGACCTTTTACGAAGGAGTAGAGAGTGTATATTCCATCTAACAGGGTTGAAGTCAGGAATCAGTAGCGTCTGGCTCAAATGGCACGTTCTACCCGTACTACCTCCTGTCTGTCACGGTTCGTCTACCCGTTCGCCTTTTTGTACCGCGGGTCATGAACTGCACAAATTGCAAACAACTGGTACACACAGCCTCCCATTGTAGCAACAAGGTTCGTTGTGGGGAACGCTTGTAGATGATGTGGGAAAGTGTGTCTACTGTAGGGGAAACCCACATGATCCTCCGACATGTCCCGCGTACAAGCAGTGCAAAGAGAAACTTAAGCGTTCCCTACAGAAATGCTGAAGATAGCTACGCCATCGAATCCTACGAACATCTATATTAACTTGTCTACTGACGAAGGCGACTGTGATGAACCCCAGGAGGGAACATCTTCTGCTGTGCCTAGAAGCAATAGAAAAAGGAGGAACATTTCCTCCCCCAAGCTTCGTTGTAAAGGCCAGAATGTGTCTCTTCAAGGTCCCCCGAAAATAACTACTCGAGGAAGTACTCGTGCAAAACCGAAGCACGTCGCTCCCGGTCTCAGAAACCAAAG
Organism: Topomyia yanbarensis; assembly: GCF_030247195.1. NCBI lineage: Eukaryota > Metazoa > Arthropoda > Insecta > Diptera > Culicidae > Topomyia > Topomyia yanbarensis. Next base: position 687,304 of record NW_026683713.1, on the reverse strand, counting down.
CTCAGAATAGGAGTTTCAAGCACTTCCATGGACATCAAAGACCCCAAGTATTCCCATATCTCAGCCAGAGAAACAAACCAGCGCTGGCTTAATAAATTTCTCTGATATTGTAGACCGTATTTTTACAGCTTTATATATTTCTGACGCTCTGGAAAGCATCCTGATAAGCTTTCTTCCCGCAGTAAAAACATTCTTGATGCAGTTGACTGCAAAATGGCCCTTCCTTTCAGTGACTGTTTACTTCGATGTCTAATTCATTGCTTGAGGTTATGGATTTCTACAGTGGAATAGCAGACGTATTATCCAGAAAATCGATTCTTTAAAAATTTTACTAAATAACTTGAAATGCGATGCATTATGCGAATCATGGATTACTTCAAGAATAGATCTCAACTTTCACGATTTCAATACTAATCGCTTGGATCGAGAAGATTTTTACGGAGGAGTACTTTTGGGAATCAAAAAGTGCTATTTTTTCAATCGAATCAACCTTAACCTTAAGAGTTTGATTAAAGCCAAGAAACGTAACTACTGGCACCGTTTAGTTGACGAGCTAACGAGAGAAACATCCATGGGCACGTTCCAGCACGAACGCGAAAATAAAACAGTACTAACGAAAGCGAGGAATATTCAAAATTCAATTCGGTTTCGCCAAGAAGGTTTGTCCAGATTCTGCCCCGGAACCAAAAATCTCCCGCGTTGCCAGACTCTGCCAAAGGACGCTTGTTGAATTTATCATCACACGCGCAATGCGGAGTGTTGCCGATCCGCAACTGAGTCATATGAAAGCGTCTGGAGGAACGCCTGCCGGCTCGAGAAGGACCGCCCGGCGTCCCAATACATGATGCTTCCTGATAAAGACCGTCCAAGTCCGTAATCCTTAGGGGAGAGTGAGGACACTTGATCCTTGGGGTTATTTGTTTCCCTGGCCATATCTCATTATCTATACGAAAAAAGTTATCACAATATAAAAAGAAAATGAAGTATTTGCTCGTTTATGATGTTTAAAAACAAATCTGATGTATTACATTCGGTTTGGAAAAGTTGTGATATATTTTAGAAAATATGTGTTTAAATCCATCTCGAAGATCTTTTTACAAATTTTTTGAGCGGTTGTATGAGATAGTCGAACTAATTATTTATGAATATTTTCATTTACGATTACTTTCTTAGGGCTTTTGTCTAGAAAAACAAGTTTTTTGAATACAAAATTTCACAAAACATACAAATAAATTTTAATTTTGTTTACCTTATACAACAGGTATCTTTGATCCCTGTAACAATGGGTATTCTTGATCCCTATCATTAGTTCTCTCAAACACTTTTGAAATGTATAGAAATAGAAAATCATCATTTTCATAAAGTACCGGGCTCTATTAATTGATCTAAAATGTTTTTTCCGTGAACAAATCATGATATAAGTTATTGAAAGTTGGAAAAGCCAGTTAAACAGCACTGATTTACAGTAAATACTTGTCTTGACTTTCTGTTGTGGTTAAAGTATGTCGGGCATCTAAAAAGGTAGTATCATTAGTTAATTTGTCAGAACAGGTGGTTAACTGAACTTTCGTATCTATAGGTCATAGTGTGCTTTGTTTCTTTATCCCTAGTAGGCGGGGGATCAAATTACCACACGTTTTCACAAAAACCTCGTTTTGACATGATTTTCAAAACTGTTCATATTACTGGCAGGACATAATATTCGGATTGACATATTATTCATAGCTCTTACAATTCGGATTGGCTACAAGATGGCGAATTTTGCAATTAAAATTTTTATTTCGTTGAAAAGTTATTAGAAAAAAACAAAAGTGGGATCAAGCGTACCCATTCTCCCCTACTGTTGATGGCGATGCCGGACACTGAAAGTTAATATCTTTCACCCCCTGTCAGCTTTGTCCACCTTATCTCCCTCCTGTGTTTGATACCCAGATGTAGGAATTAACCCTCCCTGAATATCTTTTCAAAAGTTTATTTTTCGTTAAGAAATGCCCAGCAGTGAAAACTACTCATAAAAATTGCTCCAACTAACCCTCATCGCCAATCTTCATAAAATTGAATCACTCGCTCTAGTTATCTCTAGTTTAAATATGTTTGTAAAATGTTCCGTTTAAGTATAACACTGCGAAATAAAATTAAAAAAATTGAAACGGTCTGGGGTCCAGGAAAACCCTGGTGAAGAAATTTTTGAAAAATATCGGAATGCGAATTCACAGTTTAAAACCAAATTTTGCGAAATTTAAATGTGCCAAATTCAAGTAATGGCGGGAATCCCAATTTTTTTCAAAATTTTTTTCATTATGATTTAGTTGGAACCCTAAATCCCAGCCATCTTTTTGTTTGTTTTGTTCCCAAGTCCAGTTCGTTGGGGATTTTTTTTCGAGAGTTGTCCTACTGGAGCTATAGAGCTAGGTTCTCGGAAGACCTCCCCGTCAGAATCACTTGCTACAATTGCAGACGAGACATGTAATATCGCCCACTAAAACACTGCTTAAGGCCAACTGCAGCGGGCCGTGATTCAGAATGTGATATTCATTGTACGGTTCATACATGTGCGCGCGTAGGGGCGTGATCGCGTGTATCATCGCGAAGGGTTCGAGCATTTCTACGTTAACGTATTCGATCGTGTGTGCGTTTGTATTTCGTGTGTGCTAACATGTATTTAACTGTATAAATTGTATTTTATAACCGCGTGACTTTCGCAGATTTGCGTGTGTTCAGGAATGATCGCGCGCGGACCGTGAATCTGATACTTAATTTTTGGCGAACGGTTCACATTCTAGAAGACAGTGGGTTCTTCCATATCACCAGAGTTCCCGGTCATGTCGCCATGGAACGTGTTGTTTAGTGGATATGCTTTATTTTTTGCTTGGCCCAACTGAATGTATGGACCTAAGTTGCTGGAACGGAGGATAATGATTTACGGATGAAACCGATTCTTGATCGCGCGAACACGGACGTTTGCGGGTTCACGTTTGTAACTTCTTATGTACTATAACGTTCACCTTATTACCGGAGTGTTATCAAGTTTGCGCGATTGCAGGCGTAGGTGTGCATAGATTATCACGAATGGCTTAAGCCTTCGTATGTTGACGTGCTCGTCGCATGTTCTCGCTTGTATGTGACTTCACGTGTATAAATTCGATTTTGTAACCCTGTGGCTATTCACATATTCGCGTGTGTTCTTAAATGGTCACGCGGATCGTCATTCTGATATTTAGTTTTCGGTGTACGGATCACATTTTGACAGGGAGTGAGTTACCCTATATCACTAGAGTTGCCACGGTATGTTATGTCCAGTGGATGTGAGAGCTTCCTTTTTTAAATGGTTTAAATTAAAGGCATGGACCAAGACTGCTGGAACCGAGAATAGAGACGAAGTGACCGATTCATGACCGCGCGAGCGCAAGAGTTTGTAGGTTCTCGCTTGAAACTGCGTTTGAATGTTTATAAGTGCTCAGACGTTCATATTATCACCGCGATGGTATGTCTGCGAGAACGCGGGAGTAGGTCGCGTGTATGATCGCGAAGAGCTTAAGCATTTGTATGTTAACAGGTTTGTCGCGTGTATGTGACTAAGTGTGTACCAATTCGATTTTATGTCGTCATGGAACGTGTTGTTTAGTGGATATGATCGTCATCTTTTTGTTTGGTCCACCTGCAGGCATTGAACTTATGCTACTAGGGCCGATGTTAGGAACTTCCTGACGTAACCGATTCATGATTCACCTCTCAGGCCGCGTTTGTCAATTTGTAAGAGCTAAACTGTTCACTTAGTGACCGGGGTTTCATCCTGTTTGCGAGATCGTCGGCGTAGGTGTGCGTGGATGATGGCGAAGGACTCGAGCGTTTTTATGTTGAAGCGTGTGCATGTTCGCGTATTCTTGAATGATAGCGCGAGGATCATCATTTTTAGGGTATGGTTCAGATGCTAGAAGAGAGTGAGTTCTCCCATTTCCCTAGAGTACCCGGTCATGTCGCCATGGAACGCGTTGTCTATTTTTTTCTATTGGTCCAACTGAAGGCATGAGTTTAGGCTGCTAGGATCAAGGGTAGAGACTCCCGGACGTGACCGATTCATGATTGCCCGAGCGGTGGGTTGATGCTTGAAACCGACGTATGTAAATCTATTTGTGTTAAAACGGGGTGTTTGAATGTTGGCGTTTGTGACCAGGTTTGTGTTATCCTGAAGGCCACATTTGTACGTTTGGAATGAGAGAGATTGTGAGAATAAGAATTCACAATGATTTAGTTGGAAGCCTAAATCCCTGCCATCATTTGGGTTTGTTCTGCTCCCAAGCCTAGTTCGTAAGAAAAATTCGATGGTCGAAAGTTTTTCCAACTCCAAAGAAACATTTTTTTTACAACTATAATGTCCCCAAAACCAATTATTTATTCATGATTTTTACCACATATTTTCTTTATTTCTTTTTCAGATCTTACTTATTTGCCTCGACATCAGATCTCAGATCAGATCAGACGGTTCATGCATTTTGAAATCATAAGGCATTGCAATAAACTCTAGATTATTGTTTTCAACAAAAAGTTAGTTCGCCCAAATATCAACTAGACGAAATCAGCATTTTCCCGATGGTGCGTTTTTTGAAAAGGGTATACGGCTGGAAATCTATCTGCCGTATGTTTTACCTAGTTTAGTCTAGTCTACACAAACACAGCCAATACATGTAGGGATCTTGGAAAATTGCAGACATTCGCCTACAATTTTTCTTGTCAATATTAATGTTTGTGGTACATAGGGAATGTGACACAATCATTAAAGCGGTTAGGCCAACTGTGCAGCGTACAAAATGAAGATGATTCAAAATTACACTGCAACCAAAGCATTCATTTAATGAATGATTCAATCAACAAATTATTTTGAACTTTGAATAAGGAAGAAACGTGGACAACCGTACCGACCGTTTCAATTTAATCTCCTGTATTTTTTCCATAAAGCTTAAAACTGTTTTTTTTCGATTCCAAGCGAAATGCGTAAGATTTTTCAAATACCTAGATTTTTCTCGTAATGGTTATTAGAAAATTTTTATTATTAAAATAACAAAATCCTACCTAGATCGTTGGGAAAATAAATTTTGAGCATACCGTAAAAATTTGTTTGAGTAATATTTCCTGTCAGCTCAGGAAATGGTATCGATAAAAAACGCTTTTAAAGTTTTCAGTGCGTTCGAGGTATACATAAAACATCTATAGAAGTTTTGAGCGATTTTTATAATTTTCATTAAACATTCTCAAAATAATGGGTGATTTCATCTTATTGTCCCAAAACCGCATAGTATTTTTAACAAAAGAACTTAACTATATATTGTTGGAAAGATCATTTCTTCTTCTCTCCAGAACCCTTTATAAATTGAAAAATGCCGAAAGTTTCGAAAAATAGTTTTGAGGGTAAACAACATTTTTCATACGTTATATTGTGTTGAATTTGATGATATCTACAAGCACTAGGATATTTGAAAGGCGCAAATCACTTTAGCACCATATTATTAGCCAAGAGTTCACACGGCCTGTAAATATAAGTTCCATAATGAAAAATAACAAACTGACAAAAACTGTTCTCTTCTGATAATAGTAATCAGTTGTGATTGTCGAGAAACGTCCAACTCACGGAAAGTCCCTCTAAACAAGGTCCTAGCATGCAGGGTGGCCAGATAGAATTCCTTAATATCGGTAGGGTCACTAAAAGTTTATCGGTAGTTATCGGTAGGCCGGGTTGTTGTCCCAAAAACGTAGTATTGACATAGAATTGTAAAATACTGACAACGCAGATCTCAGACCAAATCCAGCCCAAAAAATGAATTACTCAACATTCATGTGGATGTGTCCAAAATCAAAAAAAAACGGTAGTTTTCGGTAGGAATAACAAAATATCGGTAGTTTTGCCTTGGTCGTCTGTGAATCGGTAGGGAAGACCAAAATCGGTAGGACTACCGATAAATCGGTAGGTCTGGCCACCCTGCTAGCATGCGTCAAAACTGTCAGTGGTAGTGAATAGAGACAGTCTATAAAACGTGATATTGATGACGTAGACGCTACCATTTGCTTACTGTCACACATACGAGCCCAGAGGCAGTTTTCGTTTTGACGCAAGCTAGGACCTTCCTATATAAGGGCTTTGCAACTCACGAGCGTTCGAGATTTCCACTGCGAGCAATTCCGGACGCCTTTGTTCAGGTTAGCTGTACGCAAGAGAACTTAGCATGATATCAACGCCTACTGTGCTGCTACCAGTATTGCAAAATTCTGAAGTATTTAAAAGCTTCTTCATGTCCTTCGCCGAAAAAAACCATCTTCTTTCTACATACCTACCCACCCATACCACTACTTCAAGCTTACTGGCCTCACGCGGATGAAAATTGAAAATTATTGCAAATCAACTGAAATTGATGCGAATGAAAATAAATATTTCATCGCCTCTGAAGCGTTTTTTTTGCATATGCACACAAAGCCAACAAGGAGGCGCTTTTCCCGCCAGGGGCCTCGCAAAGCTTCCCACATCCCGGCAAACTGGTGGTTGAAGTATACCATCCAATCAGTGCCCGAGGGTGAGGCTCGTTCGCGTGAAGCCAAAATGCGCGGGAAAATATATGATTGATGACAGTGTATTTGCAAGCGAAAAATAAATAACATCGAATGTGCCTTTCGGTGACGGGTAGCTGGAGCAGCTCCCAGGCTGTGGGGAACGCCCGGTGTAGGCCGCACGTGGACATTCAAATATTTTATGTGGGTTTTCAAAAAAAAATATAATAGACAGGAGGATGATTGAAAATGATCTTATTTGTTGTTGTTGCCAGGGTAATTGACAACCAATCTCTGTATTCAAAATTGTCAATCGGCAGCATCTTAGTTTAGTTCACCGCAGTTGTTTGTCATCGATTCTCTGTCGCAACATGTCTTATGGCGATTTCGCTTGAACCTGAAACTGAGTCAGGTTCTAACCCCAACTGCTGTCAGTTCATACATTTTGACAGCAGTTGGGGTTAGGAACTGACTCAGTTTCGCTTCAAACGAAAACCACATTAGCGTAATTTAAACCGAATTGGTGAGATATCCTAGCAAATTTCTCCCGCATGATTAGTCAAAGACTTGACCACAATATAAACTCTCTCTTTCCGCCTTCGGTATATGTGCTGAGCCAGCTGGCGAACAACATGCGAATGACCGCTAGAACCAGAAGCCTCGGAATGCAGCACTCGGGATGGCGCGTCGGAAACCCGTCGCCACAAACTACATCAGCAGCAACTATTAACAATTATTACCAACCAGTCTTGATGCTAACAGCCACTTCGCAGATGAGCAAGATGAAAGTGTTCTATCGCATAGTCTTACCCGCTGCACCAGCAGCAGTGTCCAGTGAGGTTCTATACGTAGGTGCGCCACCGCCGGTCAGCTTTCGCGAAACGGGACACCAATTAAAAGCGAAATTTATAGTGGTTTTATGCAAATGCAATTGCTCATAACATTGCAGCGGAGATTCCAATAGCAGAGGTCGATGGTCGTTCGAATGGTTATTGGACCGGAAAAATAGCTAACGGAATTGATGGCTGCCAGTGCAAACAGGCTCGCAGTTTTAGCTGGATGCTGGAGGTGATTGTGAAGCGAAAATATGGGAGTCTAGATTTTCAGTTTCACTTCACTATACGTGCCATCGTTTACGCTCACTACATTTATAATTTTAGGTTTTCAGGGGGCGTCATCTGAATCAGAAATATTATTACAGAAGTGGTTTTTGATTTGGATAAAAAACTGACCTGACCTATCGTAAAAACATGGCAAATATATCGTAAAAATATGTCCGGAACAGATTTATCTTCTTCTGCCTGATATTATTCTATTGACGTCGCTACTAGCACGGACCTGGACAAACTAAAGCAAGCAGTCAGTCCACCGAGATGGCCACTTGCTATTTATTGTCTTCTCTCTCTCTCTCTCTCTCTCTCTCTCTCTCTCTCTCTCTCTCTCTCTCGGTATTAATATTCAGTCCCCCGAAAAGAGGGCAAATTAGGCGGGTTAGAACAGCAAATTTTGATTGAAATCACAATTCATTCTGTTCAAGATTTACGATATCAAGAACCAATCACGAACGAGTTTTGGTTTGATGTTTTAAAACCGGTTTTTTTAACCATCAAAAATAAAAATAATGTCCTCTGACAGCAGCACGAAACGACATAATCTAATGGAAACGCAATGAACCAGCCGTCCACTGCTTCCAAATATTTTCTTCTCGGAATTGGAGAGTCCTTTCAGGAGATGCGACATTCACCTCGAACAGCTCAATATGAATGATAATAAATAAATGGTGGGGCGTGGGTGGGCGTAGCGTATTGGTAAATCGATTGCCTTGTACGCAGCGCACCTGGGTTCGAGTCCCGACCCCGCACATAGGGTTAGAAATTTTTCATAAGAGATTTTTCTAACCCGAAGAGGCGAATGACCTTAAGGTTAAAACCTCTATAATCGAAATAAAAAAATAAATGTGTAGTGATCCTGTATTTAAATTTTTTCATCATTTTACTGCACGATTGGTGCATCATATGGATGGCTCTCACCGAGCCGTTTTCGAAAGATTTTTCAAAGCACAGTTTTTCGGTAATGTGTGTTCCACATAGTGCAAAATTTAATTCACTAACATATTTTCGACAAAACGTCGAAGAAATTTTTTAATTCCATTCAGTACAACCAGTAGTGACCCTACAAGATATTTCTTCCGAAAATTCGAAAAGAAGCCTAAAAGAGGTCACTTTAAAAATATTTAGACTTATGTTTTTTTTTGAAAGTAAAATTTGTGACGATTACAGGAAGCGTGCACGGAAAGCATGACCTATGGTTTGTATACAGGTGTTCCACGATCAATCTGGTAGTACAAGAAATAAGGCGCCTTTTGTTCGTGTATAGTCCGTTGCAAGACTCATCCTTGAAGTGCTGTTCCCTAGATATGTAGTCCAGATCTGTGGTCCGATTTAGGTAGGTATCTGCCACCGAAGACGTGAACCTGGTTTTGTTCATAGTAATATTTCGATAATATGGAAACAAGTTGGATAATTTACTAAAACAATCTCTGACAATATAACTGATTTTTAAACCAGTAATAAAAAAAAAATATATTTAGTGTGCAAGTGATAGAAGTGCGATAAAAAGTTTAATTAATAGTTAATAAGACTCCATAAATGAATACTAAAAACTGTTTTCGAGTTATTAAATTCCTTCATCCTATGTCTAACTGATCTTAGTATTTATTAATATGATCGATTATTTTTTAGCAGGTTGTGACTCGTATGTAAACCGAGTGGGTGGAAAACTTGAACTGTAAATATGAGGTTTCGATTCTACTCGATCGCTCCAACCTCCTCTGTGGGAGACAAGAGAACCGACCGAACAGTCAATGTAACAGTTTGTGTGAAGTTTGTTAGCACTTCAAGAGTTTCTGTTTAAAATACGCCCATTTGAGCCCGTCTCCTTAGCTCTACCCAGTTGTTGTCCGTGCAAGAGAAATGCCGGAAGTTCGTTAAATCAGATGGGTTCTTGTTCTTGTGGGTTTTTAATAAGCCGAATGCTGTTAAAATATTATACCAGTATTCTTTCAAAGAGATAAGACATTAAATAATTTTATCACACTGGGCCAGGAGCGAATCAGATATCGAGCGTAGTAATGGTCACTATTGCTATTCTTTTTCGTTGGCACGCGAAAAGCTTTTCTCGTTCATGTGAAATAGCGAGAATATTCTTAGTAGGTATTGAGACATTCACAGAACGCCCACGCCGCACGAACTGCTTACTAAAGGCCTCTCTATGGTTACCAGCATGCTTTTGGTGTAACTAATATTTGCTATTTGCTGTAGTAATAAGCCTCTCATTTTGGTTTAAACCCAAGGACAATTTTCTAAACAGAATTTAATTGATGAGAATAGCACATTAAACCAATTTTATCAAATCTGTAATCTAAAAAGATTTTTTGGATTTTACTGAACGTGGTGAATTTGGCACCACTTGCATCTGGTATACTGAACCTGCACAAAACGTTGCATAACACAGGGCTTATTTTTGTTACAACCTGTGTTCTCATTCAGCCCTTCGTTATGCAAATTTGCGATATTATGACAGATTAGCTAAGCGCGGTGTTGCATGAAGCGCGGCCGTTCTTTTCGATCGGGAAAGACTGCGTGGAGTTTTGGGCAAATGCTGGAGGGAAACAAACCCCCAAGTAGTGTGCGTGAAATGATTTGCGTAGAACTCTATGTAGAACGGGTGCGCGGAGCGGTGGTTTGCAGTGATCAAAATATTTATTTGTGTTGGTCGTTGAACGAGAAACTTGAGTGTCGAGCGTAAATCATAACGAGTTCACTACTTCATAAAGACCCATTTACACCCTCGGTGAAAATGAACGTGAACTTGATGCGCGCCAAATATTTTTTTCGAATTTCACTTATTATCGCATAGAATAGAATTAAACCATACTACGATAATGTACTTAGCGAATCCATGTACAATTAGGGTGGATGTACCAATAGTCGCATACTTAAGGAAAACTTTTGCTAAAAAATCGATGAATAGACTTATGGGCAATGTTAATACAATAAACGAAAGCTTTCAATCCCTACTTCATAGCAAAAATATAAAGATGGTTTAGTAACCAATTTATGTATTCTAAGTCGCTTGTACCACTATAGGAACACATGTACCAATAGTGGTGCAATTGCTAATTTCGGTTCCTATTGTTGCAAATCTCTTTGAATTCTTATGGGACTTGCAACTATAGGTACACTATATCAACTATAGGTGCAAGGAAGCTCAACATTCAAAGAAAATCATTTTTTTTTCAATAGTTATTTGAGCAAATTTCAAGGATAACAATTTTATTGTCGCATAATTTTAGTGCGATGAATCGATAAAAAAATATTTATTGATGATTGGTACCTTAGTTAGGCGTATAACCTAGAGGCAGATCACTCTAGGAATGTATAACAAATTTGCATCAACATAGAAAAATGCATTTATTTTCCATTTTTGCATCAACTTTGCACTCCTTCGCAGAAAAGATTACTTAATAATCGTCCTACGCTGATCCACTTTGATGTTTTGTTGAATCTGGGGCTGTTTTTTGCAGGGTTTTGACGTCTTTCACGCAACGCAAAATACATTGCACGCAACGTAAAATGCATTACGAATTTCCATTTTGATGGAAAGAAATGCATTTAATTTCGTTGATTTTTAAAAATGCATCACAAGTGATCTGCCCCTAACGTATAACCCACCACTGCAACTATTGGTACACCTCAACTATAGGAGCACCCACCCTATTAGATATAATTGAATCGATGCAATAATATTCAAATTCCTCGTTCATTTTACATATTCCACAGTGATTAATGAAATATGTTAGCAGTGGATATTTTACCTTTTTACCGGGAGTGTGAACGTGACGATGAATGGAATCAGTTTTGCCACTATTTTTCAAAGAAAATTTGCACTTTGACTAAAAATGTCTGGCAAAATCTGTCACTGGACTGCGACTTCAAAGTCATCGTAATTTTACATACAGTTTAGTCTTCATAGAACATGCATCAATCGATTTTTGTTGAAATTAGGAAAAATAGTACCCAAATTTCCATAATTTGTGTGTAACAACTTCTATAACTCAAAAATCTGGCAGAATGCGAGGTTTGTATTTTTGTCTGGAAGCTGTAAAAAACCCTGGCTGTGCCAGATAAATCTGCCATAATGGCATCCCTGGACGAGATCGATGCGGAGTGGTGAATACAAATGTCATCACTGTTCACAGTGATCGTTCGCCTTCGAATACCAGATTGCATTCTGACTAACTGCAAACTGTCAGTTCTGGCTAAACATGTGAAAAGGGTATAATAATCGAAAGAGAAAGTAAACACAGAGAGGCTCTCATTTGCGTTATTTCCTTTTCACATGTTTATCCAGAGTTGTGCGTGAAGGCGTTGTTCGTGGCTGCAACAATTCACGACGACGTCCACGGTGAACAAATAAAGGTATTCAACACATGTTCACATTCATTTGCACGGAGAGTCTAAATAGTGCTTAACAGTTAGGGGAGTCCGGGGCTAGTTGGCGGTTGGGGTAAGTTGGCGGAATCCCTTTTTCTCCGTTATGTACCTCAAGTTATGTGAAACCTCAAGTTATGTGAAACCCATTATCCAATGTGTTTTGGTTGCAAAACAGTTTTTTGTGGAAGTTGTGGGCGATATTGTGTTTTCGAGCATACCAAGTAAATTTCCTAAATTTTAAACACTTTGTGTTATTTAGGGCGATTTCCAATCTATTTCCGAAAGATTATATTTTTCGATAGTGCGTGAAATGAGCTTTCTATATCCGTATAGATATTGCATCTATCCACAAACAAAAGTTATTTTTTAAATAGTTTTTTTTCTAAAATATGCGGTTGGGGTAAGTTAGCCATGCTGCTCGCGGGGCAAGTTGGCGGTTTACAGTGCAAAAAAGTCATCAAAAAAATTTATTTCTGGAATTCACTCCAAAGTAAGAAAATCTTTTTCTTGTGTATCTCGCCAATATAGGAGACATTTATTCCGGCCAATTGCATGAAGAATTTCAAAAATTTGCTTTTGGATAGAGAGTACGCGTCAAAGTCAAAATGCCATGGTACTGAAACCACTGAGAACTGACATACAAGTAAAGTTTTCAACTTGTGTAAGAAATTAAACTGTCGCTTTGAAATAACAACAGCAAGTAGCAATTTGCCACTGGTCGGCGCTTCGATCGGTCAGCAATCGCTATACGGGACTTGCATGCAAACTTGGATATAATGATGACTCCCGCATGCGAACATGTATGCGATGGTGTTTTTCAACGTACTTTCATTTAAATGTTTACACAGGTTTTTCGGGAAAGTTTGTTCTAGCTTATATGTCTGTTCTTTGTGCTGAAACTGAAATATAATAGTAAATGTCGGTTAATATACAGTTTTCTCGAGAAGACATTCATCTGGAACGTGATGAATGTCTTTTCGAGAAAACTGTATATTAACCGACATTTACTATTATATTTCAGTTTCAGTACCACGGCATTTTGACTTTGACGCGGATCCTTGAAGTAATTGAATCTCCATTTGATTGCTTAGTTTTTTGGCCTGTATTCACATACCGCCAACTTACCCCGGGGCCGGGGTAAGTTGGCGGGTTTTCCGCGTCACATATTTTTGTTTCTAAAACTCTAAAGCGATAAAAAATGAAAACTGAAAACACCGCCAACTAACCCCGGTCTCCCTTACTGTCACGGGTTATACAACAATCTTATTAGCAAATGCCGAGTAACCAAGTGTGTTGTGTTGGTGTAGTATATTAGAGTGGAGAAAAAAAACATGCAGACATCGTATAAAATGTTCTGTTTTCGGGTTTTGGGCTGGATTTAGACGATGTGCCGGGCACGGTTACCATATCCACAGATTTTTCTGTATTGTCACAGATTTTTTCCCCAATTTTTGATCACAGATAATTTGCCTTATTAAATAATTTAGTGACAGAAGCAAATTAGAAAATCTTGAAATTGGAACTAATATTGTGAATACTTTTCACTCTATTTTGATACGTTTCATTAGTAAAAATAAAGGTTATCGTCATTTTCTCCGAAAAGTTGTTTTGCGGTGTGCTCAATATTGCTGTATTAAATATTCCGAAATATAGCAACAAAACATATTTTGTTACTCAAAAGTACACGTAGAGAAATAGGCTCTATTAGAAATGAATAAAACGATACAATTATAGCGATATTCAGTCTGCTATTTGCTTTGACCTCAGCCAGCGTGAATGAAACGATAAAAATAATTTTATCTTGTGTACATTTTCAGGAGAACAAAGAAAACTTTTACTTTTGCCGTAGTGATATCACAGACTAACAGACATAACACTCGAAAACAATGCTTCGCCCGCTTTAACGGCCATTTTAAATATATTTGTAGTTGGGACTGTGGCCACATTTGAAATTATGGCGCCACTGACATATGATCAAGCATATGGGGGATAGACCACTAGTGAAAGATTGTTCCCAAACCTGTGGGGTAACGCATCAGCAAATGAGTGTTTGGGACCGTGAATAAAAGGTGGAGCTAGCGTTCAAGGAAAATAGCCGGATCGATGTTTTTGAGGGTATTCTCTCGTAGTGTTATGTCTGTTAGTATATCGAGACAGATAAGTATCAGCAGTAACCGCCACGGAAAACTCGCCAAATCAAATTCAGCACGCAGTTTACGATACCGGCACCTGAACAACAAACGGTAGCCAAATTTGTGGCTCATGTTCAGGTCATAATGACAACTGCTAAAGCTGCATCAAGCACCTCAATAACAACAACAACAACAAGCACCAATTGTAAAAGATGATGAGTTTACACTCATGAAGCAAGAAGCAAGGAAGAAAATTTAATCGCTAGCATATAGGCAGAATTAACGACAATGATATGGACGAGACGTGCATGACATCTCTTATGTAGTCAGAGAGGAAAAAATATTTCCCCACCGCAAAAAATAGGGTTCCATGTGCAAAAACTTTATTCAAATTAAGTCATCTATCATTCGGAATCCAGAACAGTCAGTATGGATGCAACAACCGATTCCGAAACCGGTTGAGTTGGAATCGGTTCATGCATTTGAGCTGGAATCCACACTGAATCCATTCAGAATTCCGAAACCTATTCCGGAAAGGGTTTCACTGGGTAGTGGCTCTAGCAACCTCTACCCACCCCCAATTCGTCAAGTTAAGCTACCACACACAGTAGCCAAAAAATGTATTCATCGGGAGAGTGAACAAGTGAACCACGGTAAGTCTAATTCGTTCGCATTCGTTTAAAAGTTTGGAAGTATCTATTACATGGTTACTAATGTATTCAAATTATCTTCACCGCAACTGGCGAAACGAAAGATTCCTCAATGGAACTACCATAAGCAAGAAAGTAAGACACAGGAACGAATGATAAAGACATAGGCCCGCACCGCACTATTAGAGATTGATTTAAACATTTCAATTTGCATAAATTAGCACCTTATTATGGACCTGGCACGCGACCTGAGTGCGGCCTATAGAGAGCTGATCGGTCGGGTGTGTAATCGAAGCTCATTGCCACCAAATGACAGTCGTTAGATAATGCGCTTGTTTTTTTCCAGTTGCTACGGTGCTGTGCGGTGAGGCTTGCGACGATGATTATGATGATGATGATGATCACCCTTCTCGTGTCGAACAAGGTTTGCAAAGTGGCTTTTGTGCCATGAGTGAGCAGTGGATTATGTGGGCTGGATCGTTTTCCGAAGGTGGGTACCCACCAGTGTCGGTAAAGCGATGGATGCTAGGTAAAGCCCAGTCCCAACGGATGCGAACCGGTGAACAATCATCCATCATTGGTCTGGTCCGGTCGTTTTTATTTCTTACGCCTGATTACATCTCCCCAGAGTGCGAATGAGGGGTGAACATTTTATAGCAGATGGATGAAGAAGAGGAAACGAAGTGTTGGTGTGGGGTTTAGCAAGGTGCGTTGTTTGCTTAGCCTAGAACGAACATGACCATGGAACTGGACTGGCAGAAGATGAGTTTATGTTATTTATTATACGACAGTTAGTTTACTCAGGATTACACCGATGGTGTGTGTATTGAATGTTGGTGCTCTCAGGACGTTTACACTTTGATGTGGATAGGCGGTCCTCAGCTGTCACATCAATGCAATTCCAGTAAAGGGTGAGTCGATATTCATTGCGACTGTTCAAACTTGGGTAACATTATTTATACTTGACCAAAATTAACCAAATTTTGCCCTGTTTAACTCTTTAGAGTGTATTGCCATACGCTCAGTTTTTTTGCAGTTGTCAGTGAGATTTCGTTTAAAAAGGAAAAAAAAATCAGTAAACTGTTCGGGAGAAAGTTTGCTGCACCAACATTCAAAAATATTGGTTTTTGCATCTTGTCTTGGGAAAACTGAGGAATATGTATCATTTGACAGTCTCGAAGGTCCAAAAGCCAAGCGAAAACCGGGAACATCATCCAAACAAACAGAGAGAGTGCTGATTGCTCATTTTAAATGGGATTCGAATAGTTCGATACAGGACTTGACAAAAGAACCGAAAAGTTTTGTCCAGAGAGATCCTCCAAATCGGTACGAATGCCAGCAGAGTTTTCCCAAAACGCGTGCCTAGAAAGTCTGCACGACGCGGCCTATGAAATACAGGTAAGTTTGGACAAGTTTGCTGTGGATTACGGTTTCAAAAGGATGAAGCTATCGCTATTGCTATTGCTTCGATATACCTGGTTTGGCAGGTCATATGTACTTGTGGCAAATATAATGAACCATTCGTAACCATTCACGTACTTCGGAAGAGAGGTGAAGGATGAAAGGAAAATATTTAAGAAGTGACTGTAATAAATACATATACTGAACTACTTAAAACTTTGGTTTTATTCCGATAGCTATAGCTTATTTATCAACCAGAGGCGGATCCAGAAAAAAAATTCGGAGGGGGTCCGAAGTTTCGATTTTTAAATGGTCATTGTGCAATACGTAATATGTAATAACCTCATTTAACTAAATTAATTTTTGATGGTCGAATCTGGTTTGGAATGAATTTCAGTTTAGAGCGAATTAAAATTGAAAGAATTTCTCAACAACTTAAAAAAGTTCGGGAGGGGTCCGGACCCCCAGGACCCTCCCCCTGGATCCTCCACTGTTATCGACCAATCTAAAGTGTTGCCACAGTTATCAACTCACCCTTTACTGCAGTGATTGAGTGATTGACATTCGTTTAGTTGCAACCGATAGCTCAAACATTGTGTGGGATTTTAGTCAAAATCATCGCTAGAGGTCACTGTTAACATCTGAAGGAGTAAAGCAACGCTTTTTAGGTAGGATTATGAGCCGCAGGTGGAAGCAGTGTCTGCCATATTTGTTAAATGCATTCACTTGAATGGTACGGCGAAAATTAGGGCACTCGGTTCGAGTTTTCGTTTCGTTCAAAGCTTTTCAGCCCTCTAGGAAAGAGAATGAGACTTTTATATGCATTATATCGCTCACATGCTGAGTAATTAACGAAATATCTCCGCATCTTCCCTAATAGAGTCACCATAAGCCCGTTAACCTATACTCGAGCGTACAGAAAACTACGAACGCGCATTCGTACCGTAACTCTTACAACTCGGTTGTGTTTTTATTTCTGTACGGTATGCGATTCGACGATTTGTCTCGGTGCTGCTTTATGTCTTTTCTTCAATACTACAGTAGGGTGTAGTGTCAGTCCTGCAATTGCGGGTGCGCCCGGTTTGCTGGTGCTCCGACGACCCATACCAGGTGCTCTGTCGTGGTCTACTCGCTCTAATACCCAGCGCTAGATCTAGCCTACTCCGGCAGAGAAATTTTCCGGCGATAATTCAAATTGCTGTCCCGAAACTGTTGTTCGCTGTGCATCACGCCATCATAATCTGCGTTACCCCTTTGTTAGCCGCGTTCCACGTGATTACGTCGCACATTATCCGGGTTGATGTCCGGCCCTCTCGTTTCAAGCCGCTGCCTGCGTATCGTTTTGAACCTTGGACATTCAAAGACCACTTTCTCCGGTGTCTCCTCAATATTCTCACACTCCGGGCACAACGGTGACGTTGCGTGCCCGTTCCGATGAGGATACTTTCTGATGCAGCCGTGGCCCGACAGGAGTTGTGTCAGGTGGAAGTTCACCTCATCATGCGTTATACTGAATCACGTCAACAGTCCGGAACCCCGTATCACAGTGCCGATGACGGAACACTAGCTAGCAGACGTCTCGTGCTGCTTTTCGGACCTCCGACATTGAGCATGTGTCTCGCTATCCCGTTCGTTTTCTTCGCCGACCTTTCGCAGGCGTAGTGGACGTGGTTGTTGAAGCTGAACCGGTCGTCGATCCAACTTTTCGGGATCTTTCGGTAACTTCCCTTGCTTTAGCAGCATCAACACCTTCTGTACCTTCCACATTGCGGAGAAGTTGCCATCATCTTAACACTTCTGCAACAACATCCTGAACATTTCCGGATATACCAGGATTACAGGTTTCAGCGGCTCGTTTGGTATTCCATTCGGACCGTTTACTGCATGGTTCCAGTTTTCAGCATTGTCATGTTACAAGCCGTCACAATTCTTTTTGATAGATCAGCCGCATCAACGTTCTTGGTCTCGCTGTCCGGGCGAAGTGCCTCACCGAAGAGGTCTTCCACTTTAGCTCGCCTGTCGTGTCGGCACAATGTTCCGTTAGACCTTCTCCGTGTAGGCACAATGTTCCGTTGGCCGATGCGGTAGCGAATCGCCTGGTGGTCGCTATGGGAATACTTCTCGCACACTATCCAGTCCACGTTCGTCGTCAGTGAATGGCTACAGAATGTGGCGTCGATTATAGACTTCCTCCAGTCTCTCCGAAACATGCTAACCTCCATTTCATAATCGTACGTCTAATATCGCTAGAGCTTCCTGCAGCATACATCCTCTTGTGTTGGTTACTCTACTGTCCCAGTTCACAATACAGGCCTTGAACCACTACCGGCTTTCGTCCGATCAATTGCTCGGTTAATTGTTCCATCATTAAGCTGAACTGCTCGACTATTCACTTCGTAGGTGCGTGCACATGAAGACGCCGTTGATTTTGGCGACCACGAAGTCTTTTGCTCACGACTTTTGTGAAGTTAACCAGGAGCCTCGCTTGATCCATGAAATTGCTCGACCTTTCATCCAATCATTTCCCGACATTCCTCTTACTTACCGTCATCCTCTCCATCTATTACACTATATTGCTCCTCTGCTCTGCGTACTTGAGTCATTTAGCCTCGAGCTCCACTGGGATATTGCTCAGACGTAAGTTACCGTTTGGTATTTCTGTGAGCCGTTTAGCTCCCGTATCGTGGGCTTTTTAGCTTTCGATTCAGTGATCCATTCAGCTCCTGATACCGTGAGCTATTTAGCTAAATACTAAATTTAATGCCATTTAGTTCCCAGCTTTGTCGCGATCTACTCGGATAGTCCCCGGCGGTAAATTCACTTTAATCCGACTGAAAGTTCCCCGACAGCGGAATTTCGCGCGATATTGATACCCGTTTTCTTGAACGGCGGTGAAATGACCCTGATCCGACTGAGAGTTCCGCGGCTGCGGAATTTCTCTCGGTACCGATTAGATCCCAGTTTTGTCACGATACAAATGAGACTTATAACTCTCCGTTTCGTAGCGATCTACTCGATGTAGTCCTCGGCGGTAGAAGCCACAATGAGACGACCGGTAGGTGCCGAAGTCTGTCGCCAATTTTCACTACGAGTAAGGTAGGCACATTTTTGTCAAACATATTCAATTCTTCAAGTTTTAATAAAATATTTCGGGAGAGATTTGTCCCCAAACCCCCTCCTGATTCGCTACTGCCCCCATGAACTTTTAATTGTATGTCTAGTTTAAGGTAGCATAAAATTGTCACTCATCTTACACTGATAGAATATATTCGTAAATCGCTATGCATTAGTTTCGTACAGATAATTTTCATAAAATATACGAATTTTTCGTACATATAATGAATCGTTCGTAGTTCTATTGAAACACATTTATTTTTTATTACGAGTTTTTCGTGAAAACCACGAAACGACTTTCGTTGGCTTATTACGAAACAGCTTCGTTCGGCAAACGAATTGTTCGCTGCTATATACGAATATCTTTATAATATTTACGAGCACCATTCGTCGAATCGTCAACGTCAACAGAGCTTCAATAGAGGTAGAATATGGAGTCATTGTTGCTATACGTCAGATAATTGTTGATGTTCACGACGGTCTCGATCTGGCTATTTAGTAGCCGTATCCGTGTCCAGCGGTTTCAGGAAGATTTTCTAAACCTCTTCCGCTTCTAGTTGATCCAGAATCCGGAGCAGTACGGATTCAGTTGAGCCATCGCTCGATGGTTTTGCATGAAAATTTTGAGTTTTTCTCTGCCGGAGCAATGTAAAAGAATATGCTAT
Organism: Topomyia yanbarensis; assembly: GCF_030247195.1. Taxonomy (NCBI): domain Eukaryota; kingdom Metazoa; phylum Arthropoda; class Insecta; order Diptera; family Culicidae; genus Topomyia; species Topomyia yanbarensis. The sequence continues at coordinate 667,310 of NW_026683713.1, read as the reverse complement.
TAAATACGAAAACTTCTCTTAGATGAACGAAATGAATTCGTGCGTCCAACGAGATTGTTCGTAATATACATAGACGTTTATTAAAATAAACAAAACATTTCGTTTCATTCACGAAAATTAATGTCGTTTTCAACGACAGCATTCGTGCAATGTACACTAAATAAGTAAAATTCACGAAAACTTTCGTTCATCAAGCGACCATTTCTTCATATCACAATAAAATCGATTTTGCCAGATCTGTTTTTTAACTAAAAAAATCGGTGTTGTCAAACATCGATCCCAAAAGATCGAATGAAAAAATAAGAAGATCATAAATACGAAAACTTTTCTAAGATGAACGAAATGAATTCGTGCGACCAACGAAGTCGTTCGTAATATACACAAACATTTATTGAAATAAACGAATGATTTCATTTCATTCACGAAAAATAATGTCGTTATCAACGATAACATTCGTGCCATGTACACTTGATAAGTAAAAGTTACTAAAACTTTTGTTCATCAAGCGTCCATTTCTTCACACCACAATCTTTCTAGTACTCAATAATGATGAGCAGGTTCAAATAGAATCGAATTTGCCAGATCGATATTTTTAATTAATAAAAAATCGGTGCTGTCAAACATTGATCCTAAAACATCGAATGCGACAAACGAAATCGTTTGTAATATACATAAACGTTTACTAAAATACACGAAACATTTCGTTTCGTTCGCGAAAAATAATGTCGTTATCAACGATTACATTCGTGCAATGTAAACTAAATAAGTAAAATTTACGAAAACTTTCGTTCATCAAGCGGCCATTTCTTTGTACCACAATAAAATCGATTTGGCCACATCGATTTTTTTAAATAAAAAAAAATTATGTTGTCAAACATCGATCCCAAAAGATCGACTGAAAACAATAAGAGGATAATAAATACGAACACTTTTCCAAGATAAACGAAATTAATTCGTGCGACAAACGAAATCGCTTATTAAAATAAACAAAACATTTCGTTTCGTTCACGAAAAATAATGTCGTTATCAACGATAACATTCGTGCAGTATACATCAAACGTGTAAAATTTATGAAAGATTTCGTTCACCAAGCGGCCATTCTTGTTCATGAAATGAACGAAACCTACTATTTAGAATGCACGAAAATACTTCGTTGCAGAAAACGCCGAATGAATTCGTGTATTGTACGATCGATTTCATTATATTTACGAATTTATGTCACAGACTAACAGACATAACACTCAAAAACAAAGCTTCGCCCGCTTTAACGGTCATTTTAAATATATTTGTAGTTGGGACTGTGGCCACATTTGAAATTATGGCGCCACTGACATATGAACAAGCATATGGGGATAGACCACTAGTGAAAAATTGTTCCCAAACCTGAGGGGTAATCCACCAGTAAATGAGTGTTTGGGACTGTGAATAAAAGGTGGAGCTAGTGTTCTGGGAAAATTGTCGGATCGATGTTTTTTGAGGGAATTCCCTCATAGTGTTATGTCTGTTAGTCTGTGTTTATATTATCAGTGTAAGATAGTCCAAAAATTGCTTTTTGTTTTTTAAATGCAGTTTTATTGTAAAATCCTTTATTGTAATTCTTTAGCTTTAAGAAATTTAAAATGCAAAATGAAAAATTGATGCCTTCAAGCTGTAATGGTACCATGCCTTCCCAAATAAACAAACTGAATAAAACATGAATTAGTGATAAAAAGGTCGGAATAGAGCCACATGATAGCAATAGCCAAACTTGTTCAGGATAATACACTTATCTGGGGAATGGTAAAAGATATAGCGTTTTGAAGATATCCCGCTTAAAAAACTTCTAAAAATAATCTTGGGGAAAGAAAAATTACCCTCATTAATCACAGCAAAACGATTTTTTCGCAACGAACCGACAAGAAAACGATTATTCCAAGGAACCGAATCCAAATGACAATGTTCAGTTTCCGTCCTGCCTTCAGATCAACTTTTCTTTTTCATCGATTCAGACATATTAAGCATGCTTTCATGCTTCATATACGCGAAACGATGGAAAACCCATCAAACTATCAGCCATGAACGTGCTCGCCGGCATGCCATGTATCACGGAAGGAGGAGATTTTTCAAACTACCCTAATGGCCACAATATAATCGAGAAAAGTTTTCTCAGTTTTGCGAATTAATTCTAATTCATTTATGTAGTTAGTTATGCGATACTTTGATCAGTAACAACATTTATTTTGCAGTTGAAGCAGAGCAAATCACTTAGCCCCCCTCCCCTGCTTTCATCCTAAGCTGGATAATGCTAATTTTCCACCTGCTTAAGCAAATGCCAGAGCAGCTGAGCTGAGAAATACTGCACTTGCCACTACGAAGCAAGCCATCAGCGCTAATAAATAATATCATACAATTATAAATAATCTGATTTAATAATTTATTCCTGGCCTGGCAGTTCCCAGCTCACAACGCCGCCCAGCTAGATGGGATTACAAGCTCGGTACTAAGTTTTAGACGCTCGGGCGATAATTCACGATCAAATGCACTCAATTACACCCATTTGGATGACGTCGTCATGGTGTTGGCCTCTGGTGTATATACGCCTCGGTTTGCCGAAGCCCACGGAACCGGGATGGCATCTTCCGGGGAGCGAGCGGAACCGGCAAAAAGATGAATGTTTTGCGCCCTATCTCGCACCGCACTGAATCCGGATAGCTCTCCGGAGTTTGCAGGAGAAGCAACGTTCGCCACCGCCGCCGCGCCGAGTGGGAATTAATAACTATAATCTTTATTTTCCCCCGGAGGTCAGCCTCCGCGCGTCGATGGGATCGTGTGTTATGGAAGCAGTGTAAATAATGAGAAACTGTCCGCTCATTATCCTTCGGCAGCTCTGGGCTTGTTCCCGGCCAGAGAATGATAAATGTGTGACGGGTGGTCGCAAGGCCATCATGATCAGTCTTATAACCGAACCGTCGTACATTTGTCATGGAGGGTTTCATGATTTATGCTGACGTTGAGGAAACATATTTTGTCCAGCTGAAATTTGCGCAGGCTTACTTGGAATTGGGATTCCCAGGTGGTTTTTTTTTTTTTCTAATTGTCACATATTTTCAACCTGTTTAACACTATCATCTAATGTGTAACTTCCTATAACTACTTCAGTGGCATAGTTCTGTTGAATAGTTAAATGCTTTCTATTAGGGCCAATAAAATTGGTTTGGGATAAGTCAACATACCTCGAACGTTCCGAAATCCTTAAGCTGAGTTCGAACAAGATCAATAAATTTTCGATAGAAAAATAGACTGTGTGATGTTGATATTTCCAAGCATTCCCAATCATAATTGTTGGTACACGATTCGCTATTCATCGCGAAAAACAACCAAAATCAAACGGTTCCACAAAAACAAGATTGGATTTTTACTGAGAAATTTGCCTCTCCCAAAGCCGGCTAGCAATAGCGGCGTCGACGAAAATAATCTCTTTTCACCGCAGAATTCGGAAACTGCAGCAACAAGGAAAAAACATTCTTTTTCCAATCAACATTCCACTGGCTGTGGCTTAGAGGGAGTTCCTAGACTTTTATAAAACTATAGGCAAGTGTATTCTGAGAATAGAGCGACTGAATCTGATTATTTTCTTTCAGTGGAAAATGAATACATAAAAAACAACTTGAAATAATAATAATCAACACATGAGGAACAACAAACTTTGACCACCTTCGAACCACATAACCTCCACTGTTAGTTGGGGATGATGCCGCCCAAACACTTTAAGGAACGGCACCCACAAAACATCTGTCGGGGAAAGCAACAGCAACGCACAGTCCCTGTGCATATGTATGTGTGCCGCCGTGATTTGGGGATCACGAACCGTTTACCGGGAAGATCTGAGGTGAAGTCTTACAATTTCCAATCAATTTCCTCGGTAGCGAGAGGAGTATTGTGCTACCCGGTTGAGTTTTTCGAGCGTTTTGCTCGTTATTGACGTCGAGAAAATTAAAAACTTTCTACGGTTTAATTGAAAGGCAGAACTGAAAACTCTGTTTCATATACGATGTGTGAACTTTATATAGCAATTATCCTTCCACAGCTTGTTCTATGCTTATTCGGTTTTGCGGCGAGCCGGTGCGCTTTGAGGATTTCAGAAGAGTTGAATATACAAGTTCGACTGATTCGGCATTTGTGAAATTGAAAGCAGATATATCCAGCGAGGTGCGGTATTGTAGGGGAGACTGAGGAGACTTGATTCCCGGGGAGAATTGATCCCATCATTGTAACTCAAAGGCGGATCAGAATACATTAATCGAATATACTATAAAGTTGCGTAGTTTTATCTAAACATAAATTTCATTAACACAGAAAAAAGAACCGTGACCGAATTTTTACCGATTTAAAAAAAAGTCTCAGAAGAACTGAAGAAGATTTATTTTTCAAATTTTCAAACTTTTATAAAATTGATAAAATCATCCACTACATACTCTACTTTTGCATACAGAATTACAGGAGAATGTCAATTATATGAATACGTTATGATTGAGCTGATTCTTTTGTTGTTGTTATTTTTACTAAAGTTTGCTGAAATAGATGCTATGGGTTCACTTGATCCCTTCAAATTCGTGGAGATTTGATCCCCTTCGCCATACTTCATACACACCACTGAAAATAACCAAATTCACACCAGAACAATTAAAGTCATTGTTGTCATAAAAAATGTCAAAAATGAACGCTTCATCGTAAAGAAACATAACTGTAATTGTTTACTACAGCATACGTAGCAACCATTCATCCCACATTTGACGTTCCTCAACCATAATAAAGCCAGCTTTCAAATAATTGCACGGAGATTTGGGGAATTCGTAAAAAAATCAGGTGAGAGATGCGTAATATGTAGTAACAAAAATAACAATATCTAATCATAACCATTTAATCAATACTACAATCCATTTATAAAATTGAATAGGGTAATGTACCCGTTTTTGCCCTATTAAGAAGGGTACCACATTATTACTACAATAATTTTATTATTTCAGCTTCTTTGATTTGTTATTAAGGTCCATTTTTTATTTCGATTATAGAGGTTTTAACGTTAAGGTCATTCGCCTCTTATTAAGAGCCAATATAATAACAAAATTGTCTTAAGAATGGTGAAAATCTTCTGTTTGAGCGCAGCAAAATCTCTAATCGAGTACCCCCATTATCGCAATACCATTTGAGTCAATGCGTTGAGCAAAGATGGCAGACGCTGCTCTAACCAAAGGCTTCAGATGGGTAGGAGGATAGTAGAAACAGGGCAAAAATAGGCTTATTACCCTACATGCTCTTTTAAACACGTTTTCATAAAGGAATCAAGTGTCCCCAAATTAGGGATCGAGTCTCCACTAATCTAAGAATTTTCCATTTTTTTGTTGTTTTCCAGAAATGCTCATAGCTCATGTCCAGTATAATATTTCCAAGTAATTTTTTTATGATTATTAGTCATCCCTAGAAACAATATAAAACTACAAAAAATACATAGTTTCTTTTCATTCCACGGAGTTGGACTGAAAAATAAAAAAGGGGATCAAGTCTCCTCAGTCTCCCCTATAACTTTTGTACGTGATTTTATATTTTTAATCACCTCGAAAATTCAATTTTAAATATAAATGTTGTCGTTTTAGCAATTGTACTTTATATGTGAGAAATTTCTTTGCTTTAACATATTTTTAGCGTGACTACGAGTTACCTTTCAATATTTTCTAGAGAAATAGAAGGTAGAGTTTTTAACATTAGTAACTTTAATTATTGGCAGCAATCACTTGGAAAAATGGGCGCACAACACAGAAAAAAAAAATCCGTTCATAAATTCATGAACAAAAAATCACGATTTCGCAAACTGAACGATTAATGAAAATCGTGACCTGTTCCTGAAATTATGAATAATAAAGCTCGTATTCTTGAAATTATTTGTGTTTTCAAAAAAAAATAGCTCGCTTCAAAATTATACATGGCGTTATTTTTCATTGTTTGGTTGGTTTACTGATTGTTCCCTGGATATGTTTAGTTATTGTTAAGATTTTTGTTCGTAATTTGCGAATACACTGGCTTTACAAAGTACTAGTGTGATTTAGTTCATGATTTCAGGATCTTAGTCACGATTTTCGTAAATTATATGCACTTCGTCGTGAGTAATGTTCATGTTTAATTACTATCAGATTTTTTACTCTGAGTAGCGTGACAATATGAAGTGTATCAGAAAAAGGTGACTGATTCGTGGTATGTTTTGTGAACATGTTCGAGATCCTCAATGTTTGATCAACTGAAACTTTTTCCAGTAACGTACGGTAAGATGATTCCCTCTAACAAAATCATCGAAACAAAATACAAACCATATTCTAAACAAATTTAGCATTTACTGGCAATGATCATTTCGTCATTTAATGTACCTTTTATGAACACAAATCCAAATTGAAAATTATATAACTTTCATGCATCATTTCAATCTGTTCAAACAATTCCTTGCATATTAATGAAATCAACCAACTTCAACTGAACTGATCACTTTTTCGAAACCGTAAATGTTTTTGTCTAATAATTTATTTAAAAAATCCGATATTTTTATCGCTAACTATTTAATTTCGACTATTTTCCCGAAAAAGCTCGATAAAAGTCGGCCGTATCCTTCCAGGCAATTTTGTTTTCTTACGAGACGACGCAACATCGGGTCATGAAATCGCCTGAACATATGCAATTCACACAACATTGGGAGCGTTATTTCCTATTTCAATACACATTTTGCTGATCAAAGTTACCCCGAAAACAATGGGTGAAAATTTACAATACATTTATTTTATTTATATAGTAAAACGAAATAAATTACCAATCAATTTGGACGTTTTCAGTCTATGGGTACCAGTACTTGTTTTAAAAATGCAAGCAGTTACGTCTACCTGATTTGAAGAAAGTTATTCGAAAAACTATAGAAGAATTGATCAATGTTTCCCCGTTTTACGGAATCTTCTAAATATCACAAGCACTCAGTTCACGAATCCATGATTCAGATTTATCTTGTGATCAATGTCATTGGCACGAATGGTCAGTTGTGAATATTATATTAGAATTATTGAACCAGTTCACGTTTTCATGATCAAGATTTCATGATTTTGTGACTAGTTCACGAATATATGAACATTTTTTCATGATTTTGTGATCTATTTTACGACTCGCGACTAATTCGTTAGAAATCATGAATCAGTTCACATATATATGAATATTTTAGGATTATTTGAACGTTTTCACGTTCAATTTAATCGTCACTAATATATTAGGAATCTTGAACAAGTCCCCACTACGATTGAAGGAATTCATGAATAATATTCATGAATCCTTCAATCGAGTTTCATTGAACAGTTCACGAGAAAATATATTTTGATTTTGTGAACTAATTCAAATGGATTGTTTTCACATAAACAATCCATTTGGTAATTAAATGGTGGAAACAGTAACTGACGTTCACAAACAAAAGCAAACATCTTCACTAATAAAAACGTTATATAGGCGTTACCGAAGGGAAATTAAAACATGATTTTGTTTATGGTCCTGTTTTCGTAGCGTACAAACATTATCACTAGCAACACTGACGAGTTGAGCTTGTTGTGTTTTTTCATAGTCCGATTTTTAACCGTTTTATGTATGTATTTATGTATTTAACAATTTACGTCCAACTGACAATGCGTCTTAATTAACTAAATTACAAACAATTAGCCTAAAGTGATAACAAACGATTTCGAAACTGTGCAGAACTAATGACGAAGTCTAAGATGTCTGTATCGGGGTGTTGGCAGCGTAGTTAGTGTTGCGCATTTCAGTCTGCAGCAGTGCTCGAGGACGAAGGACACGGGTTGGTGCGTAGAGGTTAATTTGTGATAGGAGATCGGGAATTTCATATTCGGCGCGAAGAAGCTTAGATACGAAGGTAGCTTGCGACGCGTGTCTACGATCTTCTAAAGTGTGCAGTCCTAGTAATCGACAACGGTCTTCGTATGGTGGCAAGTTCAGCGGATCATTCCAAGGCAATTGACGTAACGCATATCTTATGAATCTACGCTGGACGGCTTCAATTCTTTGGCTCCAAGTTGCATGTTAGGGGCACCAGACGACGTTTGCAATTTCCAACTGTGAGCGCACCAGTGGACAATATAACGCTTTGAAGCACAAAGGATCCCGGAATTCGTTGGATAAAACCTAGTAGACGATTAGTTTTGCCAGTGATCGCTGAGAAATGATGTGTGTAAGTTAGCCTTTCATCTAGGATGACGCCCAAATCTTTTACATGATCAACGCGTTGCAGCTGAGTTCCAGCGATGTTGTAGTTGAAAGTAAACATGTTCTTCGTTCGACGAAAGCTGATAACAAATCATTTAGCAACACTAAGAACCATCATGTTTCGTTTACACCAACTATAAAAGGTATCAACGAGATACTGTACCTCACGGCAATCGGTTTCTTTCCTTATAACTAGAAATATTTTCAAGTCGTCGGCGAAGAACAGTTTCCCTCCACGCATTAAGATGAAAACCACATCATTCACGAATAGTGAAAACAGTAGCGGACAAAGCATACTACCTTAAGGAACTCCAGAATGGTTGGAAAAGGACTCAGATTCATTGTCACCAATTTGAACAACGACTTTACGGTGAACAAGGTATCATCGAAGCCAACGGCAGAATCGGTCAGTGCATCCAAGTTTATCAAGCTTCGTTAGCAGTATCTTATGGTTAACAGTGTCGAAAGCAGCCTTAAGATCTGTGTAGATCGTGTCAACCTGCAGTTATTTGGACATTTGTTCTGTACAGAAAGATGTGAAGGAGACCAGGTTCGTCTCCACCGATCGACCGGGATAGAATCCGTGCTGACAAGTGCTTATGTAATGTTTACTAGCAGAAAACAGCACCTCGTTGATAAGCGATTCGAAAAATTTTGACTCGACTCTCAGCGAAGTGATTCCCCGGTAGTTCTCGATGTTGCTTTTGCACCTTTCTTGTGTACCGGAAACTAAAGACGCTGAATCCCTTTGGATAAAGACTCGCCATTTCTATCTTATTCTTATTATTTATCAGTAATTGTCATTCCAATCGAGCACGAGACTTGTCAAAAGCACTCAATCCGAAGAAAATCGCTTTGAATCCTTCTGGAACGAGGACCATTGACAGATCTCGTGCTCGATCGGAATGACACTGACAGATAAATGGTAAACAAACGATTGACGTGTCGACTCTTTATCAAGAGGAATTCAGCGTCGTTACCGGAAACATGACTGAACACTTCCAATCATCGAGAAATTTTTGCTGCTGAAGTGACACATTGAAAAGGTGCGTCAGTGGAATCGCTAAAATATCGGAACACTTTTTCAGAACAGCTAAAGCACTTAGTCCTGGAGCATAAGATGATTTTGTTTTTATATTGCAGAAAGAACCGATTGTTCTGAAATGGTGAAAACATCCATATCCACCGCACCAACGGGAACATCACGGGCAGGGTTGTTAATCGATAATTAATCGTCATCGTCGATAACGTTAACCACCCGTCAACGTCATCGGAAACTCCGTTAACGATAATGTATCGTCGCCTTCATCGTCATCGTCGATAATTGTATCGTCGTTTTCATCGTCATCGTCGGTTCATCGGTTATCGCGATACATTTTGCGTTACTTTTCCGTTTATTGGAGTTGAAGTTGATGCGGTTAACTTTCAATTGTTTAGAAATAAATACCTATTGAAGGACATGTTGTTGGCAGTTGAAAATCTATAGTTTTGGACATTTTCTATGCACAGCGGGGTCCGACGATGTGTCAAAATGGAATTTTTTGTCAACTTTTCGGGAGAGTTTTATATTGAAGGGAAAGTTATTGGCAGTTGACAATCGATAGTTTTGGGCATTTTCAATGTACCGTCGATGCATCAAAATAGAATTTTTTTCAACTTTTCGCGAACTTTTTATATTGAAGGGCAGGTTGTTGGCAGTTGAAAATCGATAGTTTTGGACATTTTCAATTCACAGGAGGATCCACCAGTGCACAGTGTTTCCAAATTGGCAAAAAGGCGAAAGAAATTCTTTGAACCACGAAAAACATTTTTAGTTATAGTGTCTTCGGCAAAGTTTATTTATATTTTTATGCATTTAAAAAGTATTAGTTGGGTGATTAATCCCTCTAAAGCTGAGAAGGAAGTTTTTGCTTATGTTTATGAAAATAAAAAAAAACTTTCTTTGGCAAAGTTGTTGAGAATATCTTAAGTATTAACTTCGCTGAAGAGACTGTGTCTATCTGTCGATTTTAATTTACATTTGTGGAGATTTCTTTGATATACCCCTGAAAATTGCTTTTTTCAAAATACTTTTCCTGGTAATTTTGTAGAATTGCAAAATGTTCCAAGATGTTTTCCAGCATAAGAAAATACAGAATTTTTGTAATGTAAGTTTATTTGTATCTCTTAAAACTTAGAAGTTATCGAATGTTTTAGTGCCCAAAAAGCAATATTTTGGAAGCCGCAAATTGCCGCAGACGAATACCAATACGAATCTGTAAAACAAACACTATCAAAATCGTTTGATGGGCTCTAGCCTAAGTTCAAGTCAAATTCAAGTAAATTCCTTCTTTAGCATATTTTTTATACCTTAGAGATGCAAAATATACAAAAATAATAATACTGTACTGTAAGACCTCCTTAAGGGATTTTTTACTAAATGATTAGAACGGGTTATGAGGCTTTGTCGAGGGACTAAAGAAGAATATTTTAACCGCTCCGGTTTATTAAAAAGAAAGAAAAAAATGTTAGTCCAGGTGTTTGCGTTTCGACTTCGTCTCTTCAGAACCAGAAAAAATATGTGCCGATTTTGTCAATGTCATCGTTTTATCAGCCTATAATTCGCCAAGGGGCTGATAAAAACGGGTCATCACTGTATTACAAAAACGAATAAAACTCTATTATGAGGCCGTACATAAATTACACTACATATGTAAAGGTAAAAGAAGGAAGCATGAAGCATCTTGTTACATAGTGGAGAGAAGAAACGGAGGAGGGGGCTAAAAGCTTCCTAACTAGAAAAGGAAATCATACATTGGAAATATGTATGTATATTCTCCTTTTTAAAATTTGAATCTTCTGGTTTAAATTAAAATTATAATAAAATCTGTTAATCACCACACGACTTAAATGTGTAGTGTAATTTATGAATGGCCTAATAATAGCAGTTTAGTAGTTTTTTCAATATATGGTTTTGCGTGCTAAAAATTACTAATTGCACAATAGCTCAAAATTTGTTTTCTTCATGGTCAATACAATTTTGATCACCTTTTTGCCGCTTGGAAACACTGTGCACCTGGGACTCTTCTGTGCACCAGCTTACTCGAAAAGTTGAAAAAAATTCAATTTTGACACATCGTCGGACCCTTCTGCGTATTGCAATGTCCAAAATTATTGATTTTCAATTGCCAACAACTTTCTTTTCAATATAATACATTTTCCCGAAAAGTTGAAATAATTTCATTTTGACGCATCGTCGGCCCCGCTGTGCATAGAAAATGTTCAAAGCTATAGATTTTCAACTGCCAACAACATGTCCTTCAATAGGTATTTATTTCTAAACAATTGAAAGTTAAACGCATAAACTTCAACTCCAATAAACGGGAAAGTAACGCAAAATGTATCGCGATAACCGATGAACCGACGATGACGATGAAAACGACGATACATTATCGTTAACGGAGTTTCCGATGACGATACATTATCGTTAACGAGTAACGTCGATAAATTATCGTGAAAAATGTATCGCATTAACAACCCTGCACGGGACGCGTTGTCGAGCTCGATGGCAGTTGGCGCATCAGTCGTGACGACACTCGAGAAGCAGCTGGCAAATAGGGAGCACTTTGTCGCCGTCGTAGTCGCTACTTCGTCCGTTTCCTTTCTCTTCGTATTAACAAAAGTCCAGAAGTCCTTCGGATTTCGTCGTAAGTTTTGTTGGATGCGGTTCACATATCCTTTGTACAGCAATTCATTGTAACGGCGGTACTCATTACTGGCTCGTGCTTACTTGACTTAGCCCGTGGAAAGCCATCCCGTCCAGAAGTAAGCGGCTGGCAGGATTTGTTGTCGAGCATAACGGGTTAGGGTAAGCATACCCACGTCCAGAAGAAACCTCCCCCCGCCTTTCTTGTGTACCGGAAACATGAGTCCTGGTTGGTTGAAATCGCCAAGGATTATCATTACATCGTTTGCATCTGCCTGAGAAGAAGCGCGCTCTATGGAGTCTATATGGAACTGCGCAATAGAGCAATCAAGTCGTTTCTGCGAAACGGCCTCGTGGACCTGATATGGCCTAAAAAGCTGCTGAATGCCAATCCGGTTCGAAGCAAATAGGGGAGAATGTCGTATCCGTTGCACTCTGTGAGAAGCCGGTGGACAAATTTTGGCTCTACTTGTACCGTATACGACCAAATGTGACCAACGAAGAGATTTCTGCAATGGTACGAGCGAAACTAGGAATGACACAGGACCCTGAAGTCGTTAAATTGGTGGCCAAAGGAGCCGATGTCAGTAACATGACTTTCGTCTCCTTCAAGGTCGGTTTGAACCATACGTTGAAAACGATCGCGCTTGATCCATCGTCATGGCTGGAAGGAATTATGTTGCGCCAATTTGAGTAATACACTGTCCAAAAATTTCGGAAGCGCCTAGCAGTGAACTTGACGCCAACGCCTGCAACACCTTTAGCTGTACCAACTCAGCATTAGCCGAGTGCATGCACTGTTTTGTGGATGGACTACAGATGCAGAAACGCAGCAAAAACGATGCAACCGATGCGGACATCGCTCTTTTGCCTTCCAGTAAACTCGGTGAACATATGGACGATTCGCTTCTGTTTACGCGTATCCAAGCGTACGAGACTACTGCAGTGTGATTCGCGGGCACGACTCTTCATAGCACATTCGGCTCTACAACGTCCGCAGAAGAACCAGAACGAGCAGCCGCTGATGCCCTAAGATGATTTCGCTAGATTTTCAGAGCAGCGTGCACTCAGTGCACTAGCAATATCGAGACCTTGTCTCTCAAGTATGTAAGCACGAGACATTTCACGGGGATTTTTCACGTCGGTCATGTCGAAAGTAGCACAGATTCGGTTAAGAGGTTACACCACTGTAGAACACGAAAGTAGGCATATTTCGGGAATTTTCCTTGACTCAATAAACAGGTTAATCGAGATCATTTAATCAGATCTTTACAATACTAGTTGTGAAGCACAAAAAATGTTTTTTTCAAGCACTTTTGTCACAAGATAGCGGCTGTGCTGTGTGTTCCTGTAGGTGCGTTTTTTTGGACAGGGTCCGTGGCCGGAAATCTATTTCCAGCAATTTTAAACCTAGAGCTTAAAACTAAAGTTTTTTCGATTCCTTATTACAATAGCAAGCGACGTACGTAGGGTTTTCGCAATATTTTGATTTTCGCGAAACGGCGCTCTTTTTAGTAAAAAATTGTTGAAAATGTCATAAAAAACGATACAATTTTGTTAATTAAAAAAAATCTATAAAAAAATAAAATCTTACGTATATCGACGGAGTAATCAATTTTGAATTTCAAAACGATCAATAATCATTTGTTCGAGTTATGTTTCCGGCCAGCTCAAAAAAACATGGTTTCTAGAAAAACGCTGTTAAAGTTTTCAGCACGCGCGGAGTATACATAAGAGGCGTTGCGGCAAAATTGAAAACTTGAGCATTTAAAAATTAATGTCGCCTTCGACTTTTTGGCACAGAGCCGTAGCAACCTAAGGGGCAAGGGGGGGCTTTGCCCCCTCACGCTTTTTGGGTCGCATCATGCATTTCTCTCATACTTGAAATACATGGTAGAAAAAAGTAAGGAAATTAAGGAATAATTAAGTAAAAAGCAATAAAATGATCTATTTGTATAGTTTATACTGTGCTAATTACTTATCACAACACAACGCGATCCTGCGCATGTATGTGTTGGCGGTTTACTACCCAGTAACCGGCCAGCGGGAGATATCTGGCAATTTTTCCACCGTGAGTATCTACCAAATTGTGATCCAGTGGAACAGCGACGTCGAGCCTTTTAATAGACCAGTATATCTGAGCGGTTGTGGTATAGGAATTGGTCCGATAGAACAGTGCGTTCCCAGTACAGCTTTAAACGGGCATTTCCCAGAACAGGCACAGCAGATAACGGTAGTTCGGGATAATCTTTTTCAAAAGACCGTGTTGCAGCGCTAATTGCTGGTGCAAAATCTTAGCAACGCTATTGTATCGCTCGGTGTAGACTGCGTTAGCTAGTACGCAGCAGCCTGACATAATGAGGTCGATGGTCTCGTGCGGCGAATGACACATCCGGAATATATCCTCGACGTCTTGGTGGCAAACATACTTCCTGCAATTCCTCGCCAGCATTATTCTGTCCTGGATGGCTACCATGTCAAACTCGATCAATAGAGTGTTTACCTCGTTTGAACCACAGGTTCGATGCAGCCTTGTTGACGTACGGCTGCTTTTACTGGGGGGAGGGGGAGGTGGGCACTAGACTGTCCAGTTCATTTTTTTTTTGAAAACTGCAGACTTCAAATCAATTTAAATTCCTTTTGAGAAATTATAAAACTTTTAATGAAAAGCTGTCTGAGTCAATTTTGCATGGGGCCTAACAGCACATGGTGGTGAATCATCATTAGTTGATTCCCACGAACTTTTTTTTGAAAAATAATAGTTGGGTTTAACTGAAAAGTATGTTGGGAACTGTTTTAGTACATGATATGAGTCATCTTTTGACCACAAAATTTCAGTTCAATATTTCACCACATAGAGGGCGCCAAGACTAAATTTTAAAAGAAGATAGAATAATATGGACATGTCAACAAGAATTACTGGAGAAGATTTGTTCTACAACTTTAAAGAAGACACCTAATTTCTATCTCTTTTCTCTAAGTAGTTAGCATTGGCGCCCTCTAGGTGGTGAAATGTAGAACTAAAATTACTAGTTAAAAGATGACGCATAGTATGTTCTCAAATTCTTTCAAATATACTATTTAGCTAACCCAAACCAGTATTTCGCAATAAAAAGTTCATGGAAATCGACTACTGATACCATGTGCTGATAGGTCTCATGCAAAACTGACTCAGACATAACTTCATTAAAAATTCAATAACTTCTCCTAAGAAATCGAATTGATACGCAGTCCTCGACAAAGTTGTGGACAATAAAATTATCTTTCTTATTATAATTTTCAGTGAGAAACTGATTCATACAGTGCCACATTATCCGATTTGGCTCAAAATTGGAGCAGACACTCCCAGTGGAACTAGGAATCGACACAGGGGTAGCCCGAAGGGGTTTTTTTTCTTGTTGCTCTAGTGAGCACCGTGCTTTCTGCTTCTACTCGGTAGTCTTCTCCTCCGCAGATTGCAGTTAAGGTTGCGGTTCGCTTACGCTAGGTGAAGTGCGCTGTAGTTACGGTCCACAGTACAAACTGCTTGATATAGTCCATGTCGGTTTGCACTTTCCACAAAGTATTCTCGCAATCGTAACACCTGCGCTACGCATAGTGCCTGGATGTCGACTATTCCTTGTCCTTTGGCAATGTGAATCTCTGCAGCGCCGACTACGGATGACGCATTCCCGCTTGTCTAAACGCCTTCTCTCAAGATATTCCAGGTCAGTGCGGCTCCATTTAATGATGCCGAAACTATAGGTCAACGCAGGGACAGCAAACGCGTTAATTGCTCTGACCATATTTCCTGGGTTTAGAAAAGAACTATGTCCCGAATCATCACGCCTTCGTCGATCTCGCAGTCTCTAGTGTCGACTAATCGCCCTTGTAGTGGCTGATCAGATCAGAATTGCTCTAAGACAAACGTCATGCTGATGTCGTCACTAGTCCTTTCGACTAGTTTGATGACTACACCCAGTCGTTCCGTCGAGTCATCATAGATCTTAAAATCGTCCATGTGGAAGGTATGGGTAATCTCTTCCGGCGAGATTTCTTCATACCTTATCTGATAGCCACGCCCGTTTCGATTGAGTTTGCTACTGAACGTTCTAGACTGCAACACGTCTTTCCTACTTCTGAACTGCAGAGTCGTCGTCTTCCTCTCCATCGCCTGCCGCAGGAACCTCACGGTTACAGGATTAACTTTATACATCTCTAATACCTTGCTGAGGAACGAGTGCGGTATGGAGTCGTATACTTTCTTGTAATCGATTTAGGCCATACTAAGGTTCCGTTGGTTACACACTACTTGTTCAACAATGATTGCATCGAGCTTTTATTCTCAAGTGATACGATCCTCGAAATCGGTCATCCATGTCGGTTATATATACTTTGATGGGTTGGACGTGTTGCTGTCCTTGGGAAGGAGAATTGTAGTACCACGGGTGATTGAATCCGGTAATAAGCGTGGTTCGCGTACACACTTAATTTTTTCTGCCGGATCTCAGATTTTTTCGCATCTTTTGACGAAATCTCAACAACTGAGTTCTCAGAAAACAATTTTTTGGCTGAGATCTTAGTAAAAGTGACGTTTCATAGCTGCGACTCGGAAAATATTTCACTGAAAATCACCAAACAAATCTCATTTTACTGATATATCAGTTTCTAAATTTACTGACTACACGGCTATTGGGAAATTGCCGAACCGAATTTAGTGTGTAACGCCCTGTTGAAAGTGCAGCCACCGTGGGATGTACAACGGTCAGCTTTATGTACCAAAAGTCGTCATCGCGTCAATATCTTAACCTGCTCATTCCTCCTCGCGCCTTAGACGCAGTTGCCCTCCGCGATGTTGAACGGGGGTCTCCCGAATATTGGCCCAAAAGCTAGTGACGCCGATATCCGGTAGACCTTCGCTTCGGGCTGATTTGGTCATAGAAGTTTATCGACTCGGCCATTTTGATAAGACACTCTATTCCTGATCTAGTGTGTCGAGTTCGTTAGCTGGTGAGCTCCCTAAACGCGAAGCTCAGTAAGTGCAATGATCGCCGCACATGACGACAATTTCGCCGATCTTTTGCCGACTCTGTACGCCAATAGCCAATAGCTTTTCAATAGCGGCACGTGTGCTGGAGATCCCGGTTATATTGAGGGGCCTCTACGTATAAGTCGGTATCCTAAACATCTTCCGGACACCACTGCAGCACAGAATACTATTACCTGCAGATCTTCCAGGCTCTGTACAAATTCCAGGTACATCGGAAAAACGTTAGCATTCATGATCTGAACTCCATAGGTCAACTTAAAAGAATACTGTACCAAATCGCGTAGTAGCTACTGAGTCTTCTTGCAATGATTATCTTTCTTTTCCTTTTTATTAACGACTAAGAGCAAGTAAACTATTTTGCTGTAGCGAGCGCAACGTTGAAGGAATAATATTTAGAAAAGCGTGGAATAGGGTAATATGAGCAAGATTAGAATTTCCTAAAGACTTAACCCTTTGTCTTCTACTGCAGGGGTCAAGACCGTTTCGCTTTTCCTTGAGTACTATGGCTCATGATATTTAAAAAAATACTTCTTGTCTTCCAGTCCCTTGCAAAATGAATGTCTTTGTAACAAAAAAAGTTTAAATAGACGTAAATTTTAATAAAAAAAATTGCGCCCCCTCACGCAAAACAGGACTGCTACGGCTCTGTTTTGGCATATTATTTTCAAGTCTCTAAAGTCTTGATTCGGAATCCTGAATGGAGTCAGTATGGATTCAAGCCTCAAATGCAACAACCGATTACAAAGCCGGTTGAGTCGGACTCGGTTGTTGCATTTGAGCTGGAATCCGTACTGATTCTATTTAGAATTTCCTTAGAGGAAAAAGTGTCTTAATTTCTTAAATATTCCATGGGGCTGACAAAATCTGGACATCGCTGTAACTGTACGATGACAACAAGTAACGTGACCAAACTGAGCCGAAGAAACAATAGTCGGGCAAGGTACTATACTGGATCCACAGTGTTATTCACTATACATATAGCAGTATGAACCCAGCAGCAGCAGCAGCAGGGCAGCTCAATGAATATTATCGCCGTCGAGTGCGTGTAGACGTGAATCAGCTTGTACCCTGTTGTTATCATAGTCAGACAATGCTGGAATATGTGCGTTCGTGCATGAGCCGGAATCAAGTCACTCCTCAGGGCGCTATGCGAAAAACAGGGATTAATATAATAACAATAACGATAACAATAAAGTTAACTTACAAGGGAACGCCTCTCGGTTGGCTAGATTCTTCGGTTTTCAGTTCCTGCTATTTATGTTTTATTATCGCGTGCCCTCTTGGCATTAACCCGTGTTTTATGTGCAGTTTATTTAAGGAAAACACCCCAAGGGCGTATATTCGCATTCAGTTTAAAAACGACACTACTTTTAAAAGAAATGACAGGTAGTTTTTTCTTTGGGAGGTACAATCTTCTGCGTATTATGAATCCTAAACGGAGTTACAATTATTTGAATATATTAAATAAGAAATCATCAAATTTATTCGCACTTATTTTCCATATTCAGTGTTGCTAAAGAAAACGTCAAACGAACCAACAGCGCTTTCATTCATTCAGAGACAGATTTTTTTTGTGAAAACTTTATTTTTTTTCGTTCGAAGTGGTATTTCTCTTCTCTGTATTTGGTGACCTCGAGTTTAATGTCTGGTAGGTCTGTGGTACTAAAATCCGTTTGGCGGAATTTTTAACATCTATTTCAACAGACTTCACAGCCGATTCCTAGACTACCATATAATTGCAAAGCTATTGAATTAAGGTTGATCTAATAATACCATAAATTAGCCGAAGCAACGTTTTCAGATTCTGGTAATGTAATGACGTGAAGCACTCAAATTTGATTATTGCGACAAGCGGTTGTATGGTTCAGTGCTATTATTCGCTCCTACTATCCAGTTTAATGTGGTAACCGTAATGGTTACTATCATTCAACGGATCTGTTGCATTATACGCTGAAGCGGGCGAAATTATATCCCTAGCTCCTGTTGTATGAAAATACACATCGAAGCCGTAAACATGTGGACATTTTACCAGTAAATGAGGACTATCTGACCTAATCATTATCGTTATCACTCTATCAACAGCTGATGCACCCGACTGACAAAGCAGTTTGGTTTGTCTGTCTGGGTGATTTCAAGCTTTTCAACCCCAGCGGGATCAGGCCATGGTTGTCTAAATTTAGCCTTCAGCTATGTTGGTTATGATGTTCGACATAGATTAAAAATATTTACATGCACACTTGACTAGAACATCTCTGCACTATTCGGGTTCGCTCATTGAACACAATAAAATGGTTGTCAGCCATAGTTGAATGGTGGATGAAATTGTGGTGATGAGGAGGTAGAACCAGCTATTATAGTTAGCAAGTGTGCGAGTTAATATGTGGATTGTGGAACTGACACCGACTGTTGACAATTCCATCTACTAGTTGCATGTTGATATCATTTTTGGGGTAGATTTTGTACACTTTTTCTAAACGAAAATGAAAGTTAAAACTATAATTCAACACATATTCTTCTTACCAAAATCATACGGGCCCATTTTTTACATTTTTAATGGCGCATACTGTACACAGATTCGTTTTTACCCATGAATTGTGTTTACGTTACATCGGTAGCACAGTAGACACGCGTTAACCATGACCTATGACAGTCATAACTGATTCTGGTACCACAAAGAAACTCCTTGCGGCCATTGATGGCAGTGTTCAACTGACGTTCGAAGAGAAATGAAATATGAATCCATTTGGCGAAATTCGGTAGGATAATATTGACACTGGCAACAGAACAATTTCATTTTCATTTTTCCGCTTTTCGCGTTGTGTATATATTATTGAATGCGAACTGACGCGTACA
Organism: Topomyia yanbarensis; assembly: GCF_030247195.1. Classification (NCBI taxonomy): domain Eukaryota; kingdom Metazoa; phylum Arthropoda; class Insecta; order Diptera; family Culicidae; genus Topomyia; species Topomyia yanbarensis. The sequence goes on along the minus strand of NW_026683713.1, from coordinate 647,466 downwards.
CAAATATAATCCTATCACTTTCCGGTGGTATAAAATAAACAATCGTATTTGTGATTGCTCGTTCTATCGTTTACCCAGTGTATTACACGATTGGGAATTAACGATATTAGTTATGATTCCTAATTACCATTTCATAAAAATATCCAATATTGATTCTGGGTTGCTATTTGCCGGGAATTTTTTAAAGTAATTAAATTCGTTTTTTCTGTTCTTCTATCAATTTAAAACGATTTGATGTTCGCTGACGTAAGAATATCAATAGAATTAACTGTTGAATGCAGAATCTTAGTATCCCATCGTATGATTTCTGAACTGGAAAGCAAACCACCGTCACTTTCATCGGTCTCGTTACATTGTAAGCCATCCTGTCATTCATCTGTTGCCATCCGAGCGAATGGCCCCTAACATGAATTTTATGCATCATTCGCCAACAAGCTACTTGAAATTCGCTGACACACGAAGCTGTTGCTGTTCGATAGTTTCCAGTTCTAAAAATAACACCTCTTCGACAGGCAGACGTCAGTCTCGACTGAACGTTCATATATGAACTGAACCGCTGAACTTACGCCAGTCGAGAATCGAAGAAGTTAACATGGAAAGGGAAAAAACTTGCATATAAAACGCGACCTTGCGATCACTTTTCCTTCCTCCCCCGGGCGATAGTGAGAAGAACTCAATTCCAGTCCCGGCGCGTATGTCTCAGCAAGAAGATTGAGAACATCGATAATCTGTTGCAGCTATCAGACCCAGCAGCCATAATCGCTCTCTACTCTGCTGTAGTCAGTCACCATCAGCTTCTTGCACCGTGGAGCGGGGGAAGTGATAAAAGAAGACGCTATCGCGTAAACCATTTATCACGGCAAGCTTAAATAGTTAGGTATATAACGAGCGAAAAACTTTTACCATCCGGATAGCGGGAGGATGAGCTGGAGAAGTGGCACCGTCTCACTCGCAGTTGCCTGTTCAGTGTGAGGCGATGCGACCAAAAGCTGCCCCGGGGATACCTGTAGCACGAAGTGACACCTTTATTGGCTGAATGAAGGACACTCAATATCGCTAGGAAAATAGTTATTTCGTCTCGTAGTTGTTTGATGTTCAGAAATCTTTTTCAGTACTTCGACATATGGAGTGTTCATTCTATTTTCACTGTCATCTAATCCAACCCATTCGAACTTGTCAGATATAACTCAGCTATCTGTGCTAAAGAATAATCCTTGGCATTATAATTACTTTGTGGAACCCTCTTATTAACCAGACTACAAAAACGTACAGAAAAATTGCACGGTTAGTGCTACAAACTTGGTGATAGTGAAATTCTTTTCTGGTCACGACGATTGGCTTTATATATGAAAATAATTTATCGATTTATCTTTTGCTTGGCTGAACGCATTTTTCGTACTTTTTCGCACTACGTTTAGGAACAAACGAAAACGACAACTGACTTCCAAGATGCAGTAGGCAAAAAAAGCAAATGCTTCTCAGCCGTAAAAAATCTCCGTCTGCAATAAGAAGTTGCATTTGAGTAATTTTCCAAAAACCCATTCAAATTTGACAACTAACTACCCCCCCCCCCCCCCCTACCAACTCAAACCACAGGGAGTTGGGGAGTATTGCTAGGATATAAAGGGTTTGGATTGGGCTCTGCTAAACCTCTAAAAAGCCAGAACTCCAAAAGCAGCTCCGACGAAGCAGGTGTGTGCCGCTCCTGCTAAGATCCCAAGGTTTCAGCAATCTAACATCTTAGCAATAATAGCACCCTAGCCCAACCGAAGTGCCAACCGGCACATCAGGATCGACGCCAGTAACATTCTATTTATCACATATTGGTCATGGTGACCGTCAACGAACAGGACACAGATCACGAATTGGATGGCGACTTTGGGCTGACAGGCGTTCTGGTATATTCCCTGAATAAGGAAGGATGACACCGACTTGAAAGGTGAGTTTGCTAACAGCACGGCTGCCTTCGTCCCAACAAACCCTGGCAGGTCTTCGGGTACGTTCAAAACTCATCACCATTTAGTTGGTACTAGTTGGTACTAGGTTCGGTTGGAGCATTCCCGATTTTAAGCCGATCTGGTTCTGAACACTACTCCCCGTGAAGAATAGTGTCAACCCTAGCGTGACCTCCCTTCTCGCATAGATAACTTTGGAATCACAGAAGGCGACTACGTACAATGAGCGGAGATAGCGGCCCGGAGATTGGACCCAATAACGTGGAGAAAATAAAAACTAGAAACTCACACGTACTTTGGTGGGTTTGGTGAGGTCACCAGTGCCAGTAGCCACTGAAGTCGTTCAGCAAGAGCAGGAGGAGAAGCAACAGCAACAACAGCCAGAGCAAAGCGGGGTGAGTTACATCTTACAGAAGCCAAAAGTAGTGGCAGCAAAGTACTTGGTGAAGGAGATCAACAAGTTTGTGGATTTGAGAAACAATGTCCATAAGGAAACTAAGAAGATGGCTCTCAGAATCCGAAAGGCGCTAGTGTCTGTCGTGAAGGAGTATGACACGGTAACGCGGAGGGCTGATGCAGCCTGGCGAGCATTTCCGTCGGCTAAGGCTATTATCTTCCTAGCTCCTCCGAAGCAGGCGAATAAGAAGCTGATTGGAGTAGAGAACACAAAATGACAAAAGGACAGGAACCTCGCCAGCATATGGAAGAATAGGCAGGCCCAAGAGGCAGACGCTTGAGAAATCTGTTGTTGCCGAAGGAACGGACGTCACTCAACAGGGAGAAAGCTGGAGTACCGTTGTAGGTCGGAAGGAGAAACACGCAAAAGCAGAAGGAAAAGTGAAAAAGAGACCAGAAGAGGAAAGAAAAACCTTCGGCTCGTCAGAAGGTCCCAAATGGAGAAGCCGTGCTCGTTAAAGCCACTGACGCGACAACGCATGCAGCGCTGCTCAAGAAGCTCAGAGAGGACCCGAAGCTGAAGGATTTTGGGGAAAACGTGGTAAGAGTCAGGCGTACCCAAAAAGACGAGATGCTCTTCGAAGAATACAACGACTATTAGCTCGACCTTGCAGAAGACTATTACCAAATCAATGTTTCCATCCAGAAGTTAAAGCCTTAAACCCGGAGATGGTGATTGTGTACAAGGACCTTGATAAAATCACGACAGAAGACGAACTGTGAGGTGCACTGAAGTAGCAGTGTAACCTGGGCTAGGCACATAACGATCCGGTTAAAGAAGGGATACGGGGTTAACTCAGACAGCGATGATTCGTCTACCAGTAACTACTGCCGACAAGGCGCTGGAGGTAGGTAAAGTTACGGATGAATGGTCGAGATACCCTCTGAGAGCAGCCCCACGAGTGGATAACCAAGCGGCGAAATGCTTCAAGTGCTTGCGCTTTGTACATTTGGCAGGGGCTTGCTACGGCCTGTATAGATCCGAGATGTGCTGGAAATCCGCGAAGACGGACCATCTTGCAATAGACTGCACGCGGAGGTTGAAGTGCATGATTTGCACTCCAGCGGATGGAAGCTACCATCAGACGAGTTGCTTTAAATGCCCTGGCTACAAGATGGTGACTGCAGGACAACGGTAATGGAGATAACCTAGATAAATCTGAATCACTGTGACACCGCACAGCAAATATTATGGCAGTCTACGACAAAAACTTTGCGTGATGTCGCTTTGATTGTAGAGTCGTATCAAGTACTCCCTGATAACGGTAAAAGAGTGGCGGATAGATCGGGAACGGCTGTGATATAAGTTATGGGTAGATTCCCCAGTGATGGAACGCTCATACAAGGGCTTCGTGATCGCCAAAATCAACGGTGTCTTCGTGTGCAGCTGTTACGCTTCTTCAAGGTGCACAGTTGAGCAGTTCAGTCTAATGCTGGAGCGGTTAGCCAAGCAGTTGATCGATCGAAAGTCGGTAGGCATTGGTGGTGACTTCAACGCCTTGGCTGTGGAATGAGGCAATAGAGTAACCAACACAAGAGGTGTATCCTGCAGGAAGCTCAAGCGAAGCTAGACGTACGATTGTGCAATGAAGGTTTCATTAGCGCACTTCGGAGAGACGGGAGGGAGTCTATCATCGACGTCACATTCTGTAGTCCTTCAATGACAGCGAGCATAGATTGGAGAGTATGCGAAACGTATACGCATAGCGACCACCAGGCGATTTGCTACCATATCGGTTAACGGAACCCTGCTGCGGCACGGAGACAGATGACCGGCGAGAGAAAATGGAAGACGAAAGCTTTCAACAACTTTTCTTCGTTGAGGAATATCGGCCGGACGGCGGGACCGAGAACGTGTATGCGACTGATCTAACAAGAAGGATTGCGACGGCTTGTGACGCCACAATGGTGCGAAATGCAATAGACGGCGTCCAGCTTATTGGTGGAACAAGAAGCTTTGTACGCTACGCACTGCTTGTCTCGGAGTCAGACGGCGAGCTCAGAGAGCCAGCTAGAGAAAAGCGCAGGGCAGCGTTTCGGGAAGCTAGGGCCGCTTTAACACCGAAGATCAGGCTTAGCAAGTCAGATTGCCACAAGGAGCTGTGCCGAGAAGTAGACGCCAACCCCTGGGGTGATGCGTACCGAGTCGTGATGGCGAAAATGAAGGGCTGGACGACGACAGCCAAAATGTGTCAGGTTAAGCTGAAGATAGTCGTTGAGGGTCTCTTCTCGAAGCACGATCCAACTATCTAGCCAACGATACCGTACGGCGCAGAAGAAGGAGCAAACACTGACGATCGGCAAGTGACAACACAACTCGCAGAAGCTTCGAAGCGTCTGAAATAAAAGAAAGCTCCCGGTTCGGAAGGAACATCAAGCGTGGTGCTGAAAGCTGCGATCCAGACATATCCGGACATGTTCGGGATGATGCTGCAGAAGTGTTTAAAGGAAGGCAACTTTCTCAAAATGTGGAAGTTACATAAGCTGGTGTGGCTGCCGAAGCCTGCTAGGGAAGCTACCGCGCGATCTGGCCTCGTATATGCCCATATGTCTGCTGGATATAGTCGGAAAACTCCTGGAAAGAATCATCCTGACGAAACGAACAGAGGGTGAGCTCAAACTGTCCAAGATGCAGTTCGGATTCCACAAAGGAGCATCGATAGTAGATGCAGTTCGGGCGATGCTCGAGCGTGTTGAGAATGCATCTAAACAGAAGCGAAAAGGAGATTGTTACTGCGCTGTGGTGACGATAGATGTGAAGAATGCTTTTAACATAGCGTGTTGCTGTACGAGACGAGCTAAGGGCAGAGGTTACAGTGGATGTTCCTGGAGCCTTCCCGGTCCAACTCTTTGGAACGAGATGTGTGATGTGGTCTCGACACTACGGCTCCCCAGGAAAGTGAAAATCGTGGGTTTCGCGAACGACGTTTCACTAACGGTGATGGGTGAGACACTTGAAGAAGCGGAGGTGTCAGTGCTGAGACAATAGATGCGATCGAGATTGTTTATCTCAAACTGATTAGTCCTAGTGCTAATACGGCTAACCGTAAATAAGATAACAGGGACGATCTGCCCCATCGCCATCACCAAATATTACAACTAGTGCACCACCAGGCCCTAGATAGCCTTCCCGTACCACTGCCGGAGATTAGGAATCAAAACCATTTAATAGTGTAAGTAAATAAACCTAAAACTTTATATTCGATCCACACCCTTCGACCAGATCCGAAAGTCCTCCTACCAAAAAATACGACCCTGGGATTCAAGGGCCAAAAAGAGGCCTTCCGTGCCCACCCCGGAAAGTCCATACCATTCGTTGAGGCTTGAGTGGTTTTCATCAGGAACTGCAATCCTCTGGGACTGAGAATAGTCGCGATCCTGTAAATGATAACGCAGCCACCTAGATTAGGCCTGCGAAAAGTTACCGAAGGCAACGAACGCAATGACGCGGATCATGTCAAACGTCGGTGGTGCGAGAAGCAGCACGAGACGCCTGTTATCTAGTGTTTTGTCATCAAAACTGCGATATGCGGCTGCTGCCTTAGGTGCGGCGCTGGAAACCAAGCGGACTCTCGAAAAATTGAAGAAGACGTTGCAGTTGATGGCTGTACGAATCGCCAGCGCGTACAGAACAATAGCGTCGAAGGCAGTATGTGTTATCGCCTGCATCACCCTGGCGGAAGATATCGAGTGCTACAATCCGAGAAACACCAGAAACGTGAGGAAGATGGTGATAATCGATTCAAGGACGAGGTGGCACCGGGAATGGAACAATACGGAGGAAGAAAACTGACCTACCGACTCATCCCAAACCTGTAGACTTGGGCCAATAGAAAACAGGGAAAGGTGAACTTCCACCGGATACAGCCCAAGTAACAATTGAAGTTTTATAGCACGCTATAAGTGCAATCTAAGTTTTATGAATGGCTATAAAATTATCACAAAACCTCAATTGTTACTTGGGAGCTCCTGTCGCGCCACGGCTGTTGCAGGATTTATCTTCATCAGCTCGGGCACGCAACGTGACGAGTGAGAACGTCGAGGAGATACCAGAGCATGTGGTCTTCGAATGTCCGATGTTCGAAGCATCACGCAGGGAAATGTTTGAAACTGGTGAACCGGGCACCAACCTGGATAACGTCTACAGAATGGCGGAACGGTGGAATGCGGCCAATAGAGTCGTGAAGCAAATCATGACCGGTTCACAGCGGAAATGTCGTGATGAATTGCAGGCAACGGTTTTGGGAGAGCAATCACCGCTGTGACACTCTCCGCCGGAGTAGTCTTGATCCGTCGCCGGGACCTAGTCGAGTAGACTGCGACGGACCACCGGGTATGGGTCGCCGAGGCGCCAGTGAACCGAGCGTTGCGCTCCACTCGGAAACGCCGGACCGACCATGGTACCCTACCGGTTAGCTCAAGAGAAATAAAGCGAAAATCAAAGAAGAATCGATATCGGGAGAACTACTTTCGCCGGGGAACTCTCAGTCGGCGTAAGCTAGATTCACTGCCGGAACTAGACTGAATAGACCGCAGCGAGACATCACCGGTCGCGGGTCGTTGGGTTACCAGCGAACTGTACGCACTGTTTCTCCGGAATCGTCGAACAGACCTCGGAACCTGGCTCGGTTCGGGAGAACTTCTCTCGTCGCGGAATTCTCCGTCGGTGTAGGCTAGGACCATCGTCGGGGACTAAACCGAATAGCTCGCGAACAAGTCGAGAGCTGAATGGCTCATCGGGCAAGTGTGGCGAAATGGAACGATAAAGAAACCAAAGGGTTTAAAGGAGTTGCGGTGCTAGATGGCACCGGACAGGGACCTAAAGGACTCACGAAGTGGTGGTGCTAAAACCAAAGAAGAATCGGGATATCGGGAGAACTTCTTTCGCCGGGCAACTCACCGTTGGCGTAAGCTAGATCCACTGTCGGGGCACCAGCAAACCGGACGCTTTGCTCCACCGGAATCGCCGAACGGACGTCGACACTTAGTTGGTTGGCTCGGTTTCGAGAAAACTTCTCACGCCGTAGAATTCTCCGTCGGAGTAGGTTAGGTTCATCGTCAAGGATTAGATCTAATAGTTCGCGAACAAGTCGGGAGCTCAACGAGTAAGTTGTGCTGAATGTTACGAGAAGGGAGCCAAAGGACATAAATGAGTTGTGGTGCTAAATGACACCTGATAGTGAGTCAATGGGTTCAAGAAGTTATGGTGCCTCGGGTTCAGTAAATTAGACAATCTGAAGTTTGCCGTCTAGATTATCCTCGTAGGGGAAAAGCACAAATTCTCGACGCGGAGCTAACACCACCACGCCCTACTGCAATACAGAAATTGCCACTTTGTGTGTATGATCGAGATAGCGTGTCGAGGTCCTGTAACCCTGCTGAAAAAAACTAAAAACTAAGTAGTTGGATTAGAGTGTGTGCTATGCACATGAAATCTCTCTCGGAAGTAATGCCGTAAGGTAGCACAGCTATGTTTAACTTAGTATTTGAGTCATGGGGAGAATTTGGGTAAAACTTGTAGACACGTTTCATGCGGTCATTCTAACTATATTCATTAGATTACCCTGAATTATTTACATAAGAATTGATACTTTTTATCAACCGCTTTCAGCCTCTTTCTGAAACGTTGAGTAGCGTATATATCCCCACTTGTATTATATGAAGAATCGGGATAAAATGGATGCAAACGTTTCGTGTGGTCATTCTTACTATCTTTGATCGATTCCACAGGTTATTCTACATAAGAATTACTACTTTTCATCAGCCGCATTCAATCTCTTTACGAGAAGCACAGCCAGGTTTAACTTCACGCTTCATCAATGAAACGAATTGGTAAAGATAGACACGTCTACCTTTATCAGGACACATGTTTGTGAACTCGGGTGATTCGTAGTTATTCTGCCTAAGACAAAGATTAAGCCCGTAAGATATTAAGCCCGTTCTAATGACCCTGCCACTTCTAGTTTTCCGATCTGTTCACTTCACATCCTTGCTCTCACTTGAGTACTATGGCTCTAATTTTCATAACTTTCCCTACCCAGTAATCTCTAGCTAATTGAATGTCATTAAAATGTAAAAACGAAAATGTGACTAACATAGTCGAAATAAAAAAGGAAAAAAGAAACGAATTGGGGTAAAACGGACATAATCGTTTCGTGCGGTCGTGCTCACTACCTCCAATCGATTCCTCGGTATTGGGTACATGAGAATTACTACTTTTCATCAGCCGCATTAAGCTGCCAGGTATAGGTTCACACTTGAGATATTGAAAGAGTTAGGGTAAAACGGATATACACGTTTCGTGCGATCATTGTAACTTTCTTCAATGGATTCCCGGTTTTTTGCATAGTAAATATTACTTTTGATCAGCCGCATTCAGCCTCTTTCTGAAATGTAGAGCGAGTTCTAGCTTTATACTTGCATTCTGGGAGGAATGGGGGTAAAACGAGTACACACGTTTCGGGCGGTCAGTCGAACTATATTCAAACGATAACCTGGACTTTTATACATAGGAATTACCTTTTTGACCAGTCGCATATAGCCTTTTATCGAAATATAAAGCCAGGATTAATCTTGAACCTTGTGTGAAGAATTGGGGTAAAATGGGTGTAAACGTTTCGAGAGATTAATCTAATTATCTTCAATCGATTCTCTGGGCTTTTTAACGTAAGAAATACTAATTTTGGTCAGCCGTATTCAACTTTCTTCCGAGTTATATATTCAGTCTTGAACATAAACTCAAACGAAAGGGGGAATTGGGGAAAAACGGGCATGATAGCGTACCGCGCGGTCGTTCAAAATACTAGAAGTCAATTTTTCAGACCTTCTTACATAAAAACACCTTTCCTGGTAAACGTCATTCTACTTTTTCAAAACAAAATGTGTTTTGGGTCAATTTTTCCCATTGTGCAGCACTATTGGCAAGCGAGCGAATCGCTGGCAATTACCAGAATTAGCTTGAACGAAAATTTTCAATTCGGCGAACTGAAATCAAGATTTCTACTAATTCAACTATACAGTTAAAGTTTGGAAATAATTCATGTTCATTTTCCAAAACCACTTCCGTACTCAATCTTCATCTGCTCGAAAAAGGATATTGTCACTGCAGTCGCTTGAAATTTATCGCCGCTCATAACTTTGTTGTATGCACTTCAGTGAATTATACGCCACTTTTCCAATCCGGATTTAGCAGCTGCCGGTACTGCTGGTGTGAGTAGCAGAGCTTGTGAAATAACGCAAAAAAAAAAATCAGTGCAAAAAGTTTTCGAGAACGAACTGAAAGTAATTGT